>NC_057809.1:519323321-519622983 GCF_018294505.1 Triticum aestivum | reverse complement strand
CCGGACATCGCCGCCGCGCGCCCGCGCCACGGGAGGCGGGCCCCGCTGCCGTCCGCACCGTTCCGGCCCCGGATCCGGTCGGATTCGTCCTCCCCGGCCGCCCCGCGCGTCAACTCCGGCTATCCCCGCCGTTTTTCGGCGAACAGGAGCTCTACCCCGGCGATCCTCGTTTTCCACGCTTCGGATCTGAGATCTATTTTTTTAGGGTTGACTTTCCTCAGAAAACCCTAGCTCATATGCCCTTATTTATAGCCTCGTAACTTTGCATCTGTAGCTCCGATTCATGCATATAGCATATCAAAATGTTCATCTCAGAAGTACATCATTTCATTCCATTGCATCATTTTCATTTGAGTTCATCTTGATGCCCAAAATGCTGTTAGAAGAGGGGTACTTGAGATAATTGTCAGATCTGTACTCCATTTAGCTTTTTGTCATTTTTGCCATGATTAATGTGTGCATGATATGCCCTGATGCTCTACATATGTTTTGTTAAGGGTTTTGTCATCTTTCCAGAGGTGCAACCCATGTATTTTTGTGATATGTGTGGTGACTAGCAGTAGCTTGTAAAGTGGTGCACTTGTTAATTCTGTTTCCACTAAGTCCTTGAGTTGTTTATCTCATGATGCCATATGTTCATGTTGTTTCCTAGTGATTCGTGCCTCTTTTGAGGATGATCAGTAAGGATGTTTTGTTAATATTGTAGTGCTCTATCCATCCATGTCTTTGTTTGCCATTATGGAGCACCCTAGCTTGAGTCAATCGAGCTCTACTTTTGCTACTTTGTGAATCTGGGCAGATTGTCAACTTGTTTGCAATTTTGCCGATGATGTTGTAGTTGATCCGTGCATGCTATGCCATTGTTCTTGGCATGTATAGCTTTCATTTTGTGTATTCTTGATGGATGTATGCTTAGCTTGTCATGACTTGCACCGTAGTGAGTGCATCGAGCTCGTAAACATGCCTACTTGAGTTATATTTCAGCATGTGCCCGTTTTTGACCAAGTCTGTGATCTGATTATGTTTTTGCTATGTTCACATGCTTGCAATTGTATTTTCTGATCCCTTTTGGCTCAAGGTCACTAAGGGACTTTTGTTAAGCTCTTTGAGTAGCTCCATGCCATGCTTTAATTTGCCATGTTCAGGTCCTGTAGCATATAGTTTTGTTGCTCCGAAGTGTGCTACCTGATCTGAAATTCCAGACAAGTGTTAATTTCACTAAGTCTGAGATCTGTTTACCATATGCATTTTTGCCATGCTTGTTTGAACCTGTTAATGGATGAATTGGCCGTAGTTCAGTGCTAGACTTTTGTTAAGCATCTTGTATGCATCCCTGCCATGTATTTTGTTATCTTGTTTGGGTGTTGTAACATGTTCATCTCATTGCATTTAGATGGCTACTTGTTGTAAATCGCAGACCGGTGTCATATTTGAATCGCTTGCCATTTCCAAACCGTAACTCCGATTCCGGCGTTCTTTATATCGTTTTCAAGTGATTTCATCTCATATTTCCAGTGGCACACTTGGTTTTCCAAGTTGAGGCCAGGTTCTTGCATTTCCTGTCATATCTTGCATATGCATCCCGCATCGCATCCCGCATAGCATATCATCTTTGCATCGTGTTGTTTGAGTTGCACGTGGTTGATTGTATCCTTGTTGCTTGTTTGTCTTGTTTGGGTAGAGCCGGGAGACGAGTTCGCTAACGAGGAACCCATTGAGTTTGCTTTCGAGGATCCAGTCAACTCTGACAACTGTGCAGGCAAGATGATCATACCCTCGAAATCACTACTATCTTTGCTATGCTAGTTTGCTCGCTCTTTTGCTATGCCAATGCTACGATGCCTACCACTTGTTTTCAAGCCTCCCAATTTCCATGTCAAAATCTCTAACCCACCATGTCCTAGCAAACCGTTGATTGGCTATGTTACCGCTTTGCTCAGCCCCTCTTATAGCGTTGCTAGTTGTAGGTGAAGATTGGAGGCTGTTCCTTGTTGGAACATTTATTTAATTGTTGGGATATCATTATATTGCCATGTTATCTTAATGCATCTATATACTTGGTAAAGGGTGGAGATGCAGGAGGCAAGGAGATCCAGGAGCGCTGGGAGGAGGAGTTGCGCGTGGCCGAGGTCGAGGTAGAGAAGAGTCTGTCCGTCGAGGAATCGGCGGTGGAGTACCAACGGGAGCTCTGGCGCAGCCACTACTACGAGTACTACAACCTTGAGGGTGGCACCAAGGACGAGGACGAGGACGCGATCGACTTTAGCAGGGGGGACGCGGAGTCCACCAACGGCGGCATGTCGCCAGGACAAGTCATCGATGTCTCATCTCACACCAGCGATCCATGGGCCGGCGCGGCGGCAGATTTTTAATTATCGTACTTAGGCTTTGTTTTTAATGATGTTCTTTTGTTAGAGCAATGTTTAGGTCAACTGGCTCTATGTAATTACTAAAATTGCTCGATTCAGTAAGTGTGGTTTGTCTGCTGTATGCTCTTTTGTGTGCCCAAATTAGCAAGGGATGTTAAATTATGCAATGACGTACCCGGGGAAATTTCCACCAAAATTTGAATTATCAAACTCATCCCATGCGCTTAAAGCAGAAGAATCGTTTGTGATGCACACAATCATTCAAAGTGAATGGTCCGACGGCACCGCGCACAAAGTTTCCCTCCGCATTTCCAAAATTTTGGCCTACCGCCAAAATATCTACCCCCGCCCCCCTTCCCCCCTTCCTCACCCCCTTTTCTCCCCGACCACAAGTCACATTTCCCCTGTTTCCTCCGTCCTTCCTTCCTTCCTTCCTTGCTAAGCTATAGCGGCTTCCTCGCTCTCGCCGTCTCGCATCCTACCGCCGGGGTCGCCATGGTCTTCTTCAAAGACATCTCCAGCGGTTCCTCCTCCGACGACTACTCCTTCACCACCCGGGTATGCCTCTCTTCTCTCTCTCGGGCTATGACTTGGAATGAAGGATTTTTACCCGGAGATCGATTTGAGTCGTTTCTTCCTCTTGTAGCTCCCTAAGACCATCAGTGGCAACAAATGGAGCGGGGTGGATGAAGATCTATCTGCTCCTTGTCACCATAATCTCCATGCGTGAAGCTACTTGCGTTTGATTCTGTGGACATTGGGAGGAAGTTTCTAGCATGTGCAGAGAAAGTTAGACCCTCTTCTGTTGTTACAAATCATTTGTTAGATGTGATTCAGACATTGTCACGGTCCCAACCCATTCATACCACACCTTCAACCAAACGCATCCTAAGACAGTGTCACAATTTGTACCTAGTATCTTAAATTGTTGCCATCTCATCAGCGGTGCCATTAGAAAATTATCTGGCACCGCTTCAGCAGTTTATGCAGCCAACTTTGGTCCACACATCCGAGCAGCCAAGTAGTAAAATACTAAATCTTTATGGCACGAAGGAACTGGGCATCAGAGCAATACGTGCTTCGGAGTCTGGGTCCCTGATTTTTTTCCGCTGCATCGGCTCGCCAGTTCAGGGCACCGGTGTGAGATGTAGCAACAGTTGTCTTTACACCAGTTTTGGCATACATAGTGGACGGCCTTAGTGCTATTAGTTCTGTGTTACTAAATTTGCGCATGTACACACCTGTTAGTATCAATTTGATGTCATCCAAACATTGTCGCTATGTTGTTGCAGTTATATTTACCTTCCTCATAAAATGTTCAATTTGTTATTTATTGTACATGAGTAAGAACTTGTAGCATCATTGTAGTTAATTATAGCTTCTGATGTTCCAGAATTTGGTTGTTGTCTCAGTACCAATTATTTCATTTGCACATTGATCTTTTTGAGGAGATATGTCATATTTAACATGTTTCTTTAGTTTTTCAAAATAAGCATTGGTGATTTTCTATGTTGCTATAAACCCATTTCCCCTACAATTGTTACTGATCTAGTTTTAAATATTATAGGATGAATGGAAGTATTCTTACTTTGAGTGGCTTGATCAAGAGTGGCCATAGTCTTTGAAGATGTGCCTAACGAAGCTCTGGAGCATGTATGAGGAAGTGAACACAGCTAGGCTTAGAGAAAGTCTTGTCAATGCTGAAGCATATTTCAAGATGCGGGATAAAAAGTTGAAGACGGAGAATGAGCTCAGATTTTTTTAAAGACATTGCTAAGATGGTTTTGGTGAAGGAGGAGGCATTTTCCCAGTTGGCCCGTGCAAAATGGGTTCTTACTGAACTAAAAGAAGAGGTGGATAAGACGATCCTAGATGATCTCGATTAGGGAAATGAATATACTGTTCTTATGAAGTTGAACTAGCTATATGTTGTATTGTGTTGTTTTCATGTACCTACCGTATTGTGATGTTATAATATATTTATGTGCCTGATATGAAATTGGCAAACAACTGTTCGATATGAAATGTGAATTTGCGTAATACTGGAATTATTAATTGTATACTAATAAACCTGCTAAATGTGTCATGGACCTTTGCAAACGGTTCTAGCAGTAAAAGCGGTTGCGATGGATAGCCCAATGCCACATAGTTTACTTCATCAAATCGTGTGTGATATAGTTGATAAAAGCAAACAGTTAACCAAGGAAGACCGTGTGTGATAGTTACAACTTTCACACACGAGCCTGCACATAAAACTGTGTGGAATTTATGTCTGAACGGAAATGTTTTCCCTGGATTGACTGTGTGGGATGTACATAAGAACGGAAACGTATTCCTTGGATTGACTGTGTGTGATATACATACGAACGGAAATGTTTTTCTGGGATTCACCGTGTGGGATGTACATACCTACGGAAATGATTTTCTCGGATTACCATGTGGGATGTACATACATACGGAAATGATTTCTGGGATTCGCCGTGTGGGATGTACATACCTACTGAAATGATTTCTGGGATTCACCTTGTGGGATGTACATACCTACGGAAATGATTTCTCGGATTCACCGTGTGGGATGTACATACCTACGGAAATGATTGGGTTTCGATGCCATGCTCGATCGCACACGGCCCCAGCCTGGGTCCCAGGATGGCCTATCCCCGACGATTTATGGGTCGTGTGGGAAGGATACCCTATCGCACACACTCACTTGGCAACGGTTCAAATGCCGTCGCGGAAAGGGGTAAAAACCGGTTTGTTTAGGACCAACGCGCACCAGTGTTACTCATCTTACTCCTGCTGAGATTGAAGCTTTTCGCGTCATTGAAATAGTTCACATACAAAATAAGTATCTTACTCGCAAAAATATTCAGCATCAAGAGCACATCATCCATCTCCGGAGTGTCATCCATCGGTTGGAGAACCTTTTGATCCTTAAGGATAGGATCGCTTCATCACCACCACCATCTTCTTCACCACCAAAGGAGAACTGAGTATCGGGTATGGGCACTCCCCTTGGCTTCCGCCAAGCTTGGGGGAGGTGCCCCGGTATCGTATCATCCCACTATCTTTTTGCTTTTACTTATCTTAGTTCGATCTTTTGCTTTAGATGAAATAAAGTTTGGTTGGATCCTTTCTTCTTTGAGAGTTTGCTTAGTGATCTATCATTGTAATCATGTGCAAGTTATATAATAAAGTTAGTTTGAGTTTTTCCTTTCTTTACTTTCATGTTGCAAATAAAGAAAAGAAATAAGAAAGAAAGAAAAAGAGAAAGGGAATAAATAAAAGAAAGGAAATAAATCAATAATATTATATACTAATCCTATGGTAGGTGATAGCACCACAGAAGGAAAAGTATAAGTAGAAAATTTTATTAGAGAATGACAAACATAGCATTAGTCAATGATGCAACTCATGAAAGAATTAATAAGGGAAGAGAAGATTCACATATAGATATACTATCCTAGAAATCTTTTTTGATTGTGAACCCTCATCAAAATATTATATGCCAAAATTGTTGACGTTGGACAAGGAAGACAACTTAATGGTTTATGTTTGTTTATATTCACATAGAAGTCATATTGTCATAGATCCTTTAACATGTGATGCTTGCCCCTATCTTTGCTAGCCAAAAATTCCGCACGAAGTAGAGATACTACTTGTGCATCCAAAAACCCTTAAACCCAAATCTTTTTCAAGTGTCCACCATACCTACCTAGGGATTGAGCAAGATCCCTCAAGTAAGTTTTCATCGGTGCAAAAAGGCAACAAAAATTGCTTCTAAATGTGTGAGATCATTTAGTGTAAGAGAAAATTGAGCGTTGTACAAACTTGGATGACAAAGAATAAAAGCGGCAGACTGCATAATAAAGGTTGTCATCTTAAGGGGTAATATAACGTGACGTTCTCTTGCATGAAGGGATTGAGCATACAAACAAATAAGCGCATGGCAACCTGTGCTTCCCTCTACAAAGGGCCTATCTTTTACTTTATGTATTTAATTTTATGCAAAGATTCAAAGTTTTCCTTCTATTCCTTTTATTTTCTCCCTTGGCAAGCATCATGTGGTGAGGAAAAATCTAGGCACATATGTCCAGTTGAATATAGATAGCATGAGTCATTATTGTTGACATCACCCTTGAGGTGAGTATGTTGGGAGGCAAAACTATAAGCCCCTATCTTTCTATGTGTCCGGTTGAAACATTTTGCTCATGGGTACAAGGTGAGTGTTAGCAATCATAGAAGACTATATGATGGTTGAGTGTGTGGACTTTCCTAAAGGCTCTGATACATGACCCTTCCTGAAAAGATGATGAATTGTAGTTCCAAAGTTGACTGAAAACATATTTTGTTTGTTTCTAATAGAGTTTTTGCTTTATACTTCGATTGTGTGATGAATGATTACTTATTCATGAGAAGTATATGATAAAAGTTCTATGTTTAATTTTGTTGTTGTTATAATAATCAACATGATGCTTCTATGTCCGTATTTTGTTTTTATCGACACCTCTCTCTCCAAGCATGTGAACATGTTTCCGATTTTGGTTTTCGCTTGAGGACAAGCGAGGTCTAAGCTTGGGGGAGTTGATACGTCCATTTCGAATCATGTTTTCTTACTGTTATTCGTAATCTTTTTATCCATAATAATGCTTTTTGGAGTAATTCTAATGCCTTTTCTCTCATAATTTGCAAGGAACACACCAAGAGGGGGAGAATTCCAGCAGCTGAAAATCTGGACCTGGAAAAGCTACATCAGGCCACCTATTTTGCACAAATCCAAACAAGCTGAAACTTCACGGAGATTTTTTATGGAATATTTAAGAAATACTGGAGCCAATAACCACCAGAGGGGGCCACTAGGTGGGCACAACCCACCTGGGCACGCTAGGCCCCCCAGGCGCGCCCTGGTGGGTTGTGGCCTCCTCGGCCCACCTCCAGTGCCCATCTTCTAGTATATAAGTCATTTTGACCTAGAAAAAATAAGAAGGAGACTTTCGGGACGTAGCGCCGCCGTCTCGAGGCGGAACTTGGGTGGGAGCACTTTTGCCCTCCGGTGGAGCAATTCCGCCGGGGGAACTTCCCTCCCAGAGGGGGAAATCATCGTCATCATCACCAACAACTCTCCCATCTTGGGGAGCGCAATCTCCATAAACATCTTCAATAGCACCATCTCATCTCAAACCCTAGTTCATCTCTTGTATTCAATCTTGTTACGGAACTATAGATTGGTGCTTGTGGGTGACTAGTAGCGTTGATTACATCTTGTAGTTGATTACTATATGGTTTATTTGGTGGAAGATTATATGTTCAGATCCATTATGCTATTTAATACTCTTATGATCATGAACATGTTTATCATTTGTGAGTAGTTACTTTTGTTCTTGAGGTCACGGGAGAAATCATGTTGCAAGTAATCATGTGAACTTGATATGTGTTCGGTATTTTGATAGTATGTATGTTGTGATTCCCTTAGTGGTGTCATGTGAACATCGACTACATGACACTTCACCATATTTAGGCCTAAGGGAATGCATTGTGGAGTAGCAATCAGATGGTGGGTTGCGATAGTGACAGAAGCTTAAACCCCAGTTTATAAGCTATTTCGTAAGGGACAGATTGGATCCAAAAGTTTAATGCTATGGTTAGAATTTATTCTTAATACTTTTCTCGTAGTTGCGGATGCTTGTGGGAGGGTTAATCATAAGTAGGAGGTTTGTTCAAGTAAGAACAGCACCTAAGCACTGGTCCACCCACATATCAAATTATCAAAGTAGCAAACACAAATCAAACCAACATGATGAAAGTGACTAGATGAAAATTCCCGTGTGCCCTCAAGAACGCTTTGCTTATCATAAGAGACCGTTTTGGCTTGTCCTTTGCCTCAAAAGGATTGGGCTACATTGCTGCACTTTTGTTACTACTATCGTTACTTGCTCGTTAAAAATTATCTTGCTATCAAACTACTCCGCTACTTACAATTTCAGCACTTGCAGATATAACCTTACTGAAAACTACTTGTCATTTCCTTCTGCTCCTCGTTGGGTTCGACACTCTTACTTATCGAAAAGAGCTACAATTGATCGCCTATACTTGTGGGTCGTCATGGACGTACGAAATTTGACTCAAGGGAGAAGAAACGTTAGATCAACGGTTCTTTTATTGGTTTATTATTGAGTATAGGGATCCTACACTATTAACAGGGGATCAGTAGGGTTAGCAAAAGACTTGCTCAAGTCATTATGTATTCCCCTCCTTTTTCCTACCTTACCACATCTCCAAAAAATGCCCAACTCAGTTGGTACATTGGTGGGATCGATTATCATCACATACTCGCACCCTCTCTCTCCTTATATGTGTTTCTGGCTTGTTGGTCGCCGGATGTCCGGGACCCTGCAGGAAATCTGGCTCTCAATCACAGAATGGGTTCTTCTTCTAATCCCTGGCTGCCGGATGTCCAGGCCGCCCCCATAGCGCCGGATGTCTAGGCGGCCATGTGATGCCGGATGTCTGGGTGCTCCCCGGAAATCCGACCCATTACTCCAGTAGCTTAGCTCCTCTGGGGTCTGCACAGGCTGGATGTCCGGGGCCTCACTAGTATGTCGGATGTCCGAGTCCTCCCCGGGATGTCAGGCCCTTCTATTTTCCTCTACTCTTTATGTTTTTCACAGGGTCGTCTCACTATGCTGGATGTCCGGCCTCTGGCCCGGATGTCCGACCTAACCCCATCACTTACACCACAATGGCCATATTTGCTGAACCATTATATATAGCCTTCTTCCTCCGCTGGATAAGGTTGACCATTCACTTTGAGCAAACCCTAGAACACATTTCACTCTCTCACACACACTCATGCACCAAATCTTAGATCCCAGAGGGATTTGAGAGCATTTGTGAGAAGTTGTCCAATCAAGTGATAGATCCACTCCTTCCCCTTCTTCTCACCAAATGAATTCATGATTTTAGCAAGTCTTGAGCTTCTCCCCATCGTTATTGTTACTCTTGGAGGTTGGAGACTCCTAGGCGGTAAGAGTTCTTTGGAGAGGAATCGACCATTGTGATTACCCACAGAAAGTTTGTGAGGGTTTGGAGACCACCCCAAGGTCTACCACTAATGGTTTAGAACCACCTTCGTGGTGATATCTCAAAGAGAGAATAGGGTGAGCCTTCATGAAATTGGTTTGCCATCGTGGTAACATCCACCTCTCTAAATGGTGACGTAGCTTCCATCCAAGGAAGTGAACATTGGCATACATCCTCGTCTCTCGGAGTTGCGGTTATTCCTAACCCTAGCTCCCTACTTGTGGTTACTTGTCTTTTAGCTTGTACTTACATTATATTGTGCTTGCTCATTTAAATACTTGTTGTATTAACTCTCTTGCTTAGCACTAGTATCACCTTCGCAATTGTTAGGCTCACTCTCATATTCTGCATTATTGCCTAAAATTGCTAAGTAACAATTAAAATTTGGAATTGTACCTATTCACCCCCTATAGGTCCGTCTCGGTCCTTTTAGCCCCCCTCCCCCCCTGCGCACGCTCCGCCACTCCCGACTCGCATCCCTCTTCTCCCTCCACCCACCGGCGCGCCATCAGCCACCCCTTCTCCTCAGCCCTCTCCCCACCGAACCTTCTGCCGGTGTGCCCCTGGCCGCACCAACAGACGACCACATCGGCCATCTCCATATACCCATCCACCGGCGCGCGTGCGCCTCCGCCCGTGCCAACAGCTCCTCGACCATCTACACATTGCTACTATTGGTTGTTGTTTGATTCATTAATTGCTTTTGCTATATATGTTTAGTGATTTCAAATGGTTTTAATTCATTGCATGTGGTATATATGTTCGTGCTCATGGTTTGTTGTGCTACGATGGATGAATATGATACAGTTGATTGTGATCTATGAGGTATGTCGATGCTCACGGTTTGACGATTTCAATTGTGCCAATTTTCTTTTTTGATAAATGGTGATGGCCGGTGGTGAATTTCATTGCGGTTTTCTTGTGTTCTTTTATAGGGAATATAAATGAGTGTGAAAGTTTTCACGAAATGTTGATTCACTTTCATTTCATCGAATTTCATGAATTCAATACGTCCAATTTTTAGCAAGGGTTATGCAAAATATGTTTTTTGATAAATGGCAATGGCCGGTTGGTGATTGCGGTTTTGTTGTTTTTTTACAGGGAATAGAAATGAGTGCGAAAGTTTTGACGAAATGTTGATTCACTTCCATTTCCTCGAATTTCTGGCACTTAATATGTCCCTTTTTGAGCACTCATCTTGCCAAAAAATTTATTAATATGTAATTATTTTTTTGCTCATTACGATAAAATCTTCATTTTGCAGATAAAAGATGGCGAGACATACACAGTTTTGGAGTGAGCCTCTGTCTTCCCAATAGGATGAGCCAAATTATGCTTACAAGTTGCACGAGGAGACCGATCGTGCTGTAGATGGAGGGATAGATGGGGAAGAAGATTTAGATGCTATTGAAGAGGAAATGCAAGATGGAGGGTAGATGGGGAAGGATATTCTGACGATGGTGCTAAAGAGGAACTGCAAGATGGAGGGTAGATGGGGAAGGATATTCTGATGATGGTGCTGAAGAGGAAGTGCAAGATGGCCAACATTTGGGAGAAGTGTTCGATGGTGTTGAAGAGGAAGAAGACCTCAATGGTGCATAAGCTAATTTGGAAATTCAGCAGTGAAAGCGTTGGTCATGAAATAAGGTGCCTACAGCTACTTACATAATAAAATGGGTTAACAAAGAGGGGAGACCCATTAGTTCGATAAACAAGGCAACGAAATGGGGTAACGTCCTAGGTGCCATTGCTACCTCTTGAGCATGCGTTGGTTTTCCCTTGAAGAGGAAAGGGTGATGCAACAAAGTAGCGTAAGTATTTCCCTAAGTTTTTGAGAACCAAGGTATCAATCTAGTAGGAGATAACACGCAAGTCACCCAGTACCTGCACAAACAATCAAGAACCTTGCAACCAATGTGATAAAGGGGTTGTCAATCCCTTCACGGTCACTCGCAAAAGTGAGACCTAATAAAGATAATAAGATCAATATTTTTGGTATTTTTGTTGTATAGATTGGAAAGTAAAGATTGCAAGACAAAATAAATAGAAAACTAGAATTGTAAATTGGAAACTAATATGATGGAAAATAGACCCGGGGGACATAGGTTTCACTAGTGGCTTCTCTCATGATAGCATATATTACGGTGGGTGAACAAATTACTGCCGAGCAATTGATAGAAGAGAGCATAGTTATGAGAATATCTAGGCAATGATTATGAATATACGCATCACATCCGTGTCAAGTAGACCAAAACGATTATACATCTACTACTATTACTCCACACATCGACCGCTATCCAGCATGCATCTAGAGTATTAAGTTCATAAGAACAGAGTAATGCATTAAACAAGATGACATGATGTAGATGAAGGAAATATGCCCTAGAGGCAATAATAAAGTTATTATTTATTTCCTTATATCATGATAAATGTTTATTATTCAAGCTAGAATTGTATTAACCGGAAACATAATACATGTGTGAATACATAGACAAACAGAGTGTCACTAGTATGCCTCTACTTGACTAGCTCGTTAATCGAAGATGGTTATGTTTCCTAGCCATAGACATGAGTTGTCATTTGATTAACGGGATCACATAATTAGGAGAATGATGTGATTGACATGACCCATTCCGTTAGCTTAGCACACGATCGTTTAGTATGTTGCTATTGCTTTCTTCATGACTTATACATGTTCCTATGACTATGAGATTATGCAACTCCCATTTGCCGGAGGAACACTTTGTGTGCTACCAAACGTCACAACGTAACTGGGTGATTATAAAGGTGCTCTACAGGTGTCTCCAAAGGTACATGTTGGGTTGGCGTATTTCGAGATTAGGATTTGTCACTTCGATTGTCGGAGAGGTATCTCTGGGCCCTCTCGGTAATGCACATCACATAAGCCTTGCAAGCTTTGCAACTAATGAGTTAGTTGTGAGATGATGTATTACAGAACGAGTAAAGAGACTTGCCGGTAATGAGATTGAACTAGGTATTGAGATACCGACGATCGAATCTCGGGCAAGTAACATACCGATGACAAAGGGAACAACGTATGTTGTTATGCGGTCTGACCGATAAAGATCTTCATAGAATGTGTAGGAGCCAATATGGGCATCCAGGTCCCGCTATTGGTTATTGACTGGAGACGTATCTCGGTCATGTCTACATTGTTCTCGAACCGTAGGGTCTGCACGCTTAAGGTTTCGATGACACTTATATTATGAGTTTATGAGTTTTGATGTACCGAAGGAGTTCGGAGTCCCGGATGAGATCGGGGACATGACGAGGAGTCTCGAAATGGTCGATACATAAAGATCGATATATTGGACGACTATATTCGGACAACGGAAAGGTTCCGAGTGATTCGGGTGATTTCGGAGAAAATCGGAGTACCGGAGGGGTTACCGGAACCCCCCAGGGAAATATTGGGCCTTAGTGGGCCTGAGGGGAGAGAGAGGGCAGCATCCTAGGAGGTGGCGCTCCCCCCATGAGGAGTCCGAATTGGACTAGGGAGGGGGGCGTGGCCCCTCTTTCCCTCTCCCTGTCCCTCTCTTTCCTTCCCCCTCTCTCTTCCTAGTTGGACTAGGAAAGGGGAGTCCTACTCCCACTAGGAGGAGGACTCCCCCCTCCTTGGCGCGCCCCATAGGGCCGGCCGGCCTCCCCCCTTGCTCCTTTATATACGGGGGCAGGGGGCACCCTAGGACACACAAGTTGATCTTCGTGATCATTCCTTAGTCGTGTGCGGTGCCCCTCTCCACCATATTCCACCTCGGTCATATTGTAGCGGTGCTTAGGCGAAGCCCTGCGATGGTTGAACATCAAGATCGTCACCACGCCGTCATGCTGACGGAACTCCTCCCCGAAGCTTTGCTGGATCGGAGCCCGGGGAGCGTCATCGAGCTGAACGTGTGCCAAGAACTCGGAGGTGCCGGAGTAACAGTGCTTGGATCGGTTGGACCAGGAAGACGTACAACTACTTCCTCTACGTTGCGTTAATGCTTCCGCTTCGGTCTACGAGGGTACGTAGACAACACTCTCCCCTCTCGTTGCTATGCATCACCATGATCTTGCGTGTGCGTAGGAAATTTTTTGAAATTACTACGTTCCCCAACAGTGGCATCCGAGCCTAGGTTTTATGGTTTGATGTTATATGCACGAGTAGAACACAAGTGAGTTGTGGGCGATATAAGTCATACTGCTTACCAGCATATCATACTTTGGTTCGGCGGTATTGTTGGATGAAGCGGCCCGGACCGACATTACGCGTACACTTACGCGAGACTAGTTCTACCGACATGCTTTGCACACAGGTGGCTGGCGGGTGTCAGTTTCTCCAACTTTAGTTGAACCGAGTGTGGCTACGCCCGGTCCTTGCGAAGGTTAAAACAACACCAACTTGACAAACTATCGTTGTGGTTTTTGATGCATAGGTAAGATTGGTTCTTGCTTAAGCCCGTAGCAGCCACATAAAACTTGCAACAAACAAAGTAGAGGATGACTAACTTGTTTTTGCAGGGCATGTTGTGATGTGATATGGTCAAGGCATGATGCTAAATTTTATTGTATGAGATGATCATGTTTTGTAACCGAGTTATCGGCAACTGGCAGGAGCCATATGGTTGTCGCTTTATTGTATGCAATGCAATCGCCCTGTAATGCTTTACTTTATCACTAAGCGGTAGTGATAGTCGTAGAAGCATAAGATTGGCGAGACGACAACGATGCTACGATGGATATCAAGGTGTCGCGCTGGTGACGATGGTGATCATGACGATGCTTCGGAGATGGAGATCACAAGCACAAGATGATGATGGCCATATCATATCACTGATATTGATTGCATGTGATGTTTATCTTTTATGCATCTTATCTTGCTTTGATTGACGGTAGCATTATAAGATCATCTCTCACTAAATTTCAAGATAAAAGTGTTCTCCCTGAGTATGCACCGTTGCCAAAGTTCGTCGTGCCCAGACACCACGTGATGATCGGGTGTGATAAGCTCTACGTCCATCTACAACGGGTGCAAGCCAGTTTTTGCACACGCAGAATACTCAGGTTAAACTTGACGAGCCTAGCATATGCAGATATGGCCTCGGAACACTGAGACCGAAAGGTCGAGCGTGAATCATATAGTAGATATGATCAACATTGTGATGTTCACCATTGAAAGCTACTCCATTTCACGTGATGATCGGTTATGGTTTAGTTGATTTGGATCACGTGATCACTTAGAGGATTAGAGGGATGTCTATCTAAGTGGGAGTTCTTAAGTAATATGATTAATTGAACTTAAATTTATCATGAACTTAGTCCTGGTAGTATTAGCATATCTATGTTGTAGATCAATAGCTCCTGTTGTTGCTTCCCTATGTTTATTTTGATATGTTCCTAGAGAAAATTGTGTTGGAAGATGTTAGTAGCAATGATGCAGATTGGATCCGTGATCTGAGGTTTATCCTCATTGCTGCACAGAAGAATTATGTCCTTGATGCACCGCTAGGTGACGGACCTATTGCAGGAGTAGATGCAGACGTTATGAACGTTTGGCTAGCTCAATATGATGACTACTTGATAGTTTAGTGCACCATGCTTAAAGGCTTAGAATCGGGACTTCAAAGACGTTTTTGAACGTCATGGACCATATGAGATGTTCTAGGAGTTGAAGTTAATATTTCAAGCAAATACCCGAGTTGAGAGATATGAAGTCTCCAACAAGTTCTATAGCTAAAAGATGGAGGAGAATCGCTCAACTAGTGAGCATGTGCTCAGATTGTCTGGGTACTGCAATCGCTTGAATCAAGTGGGAGTTAATCTTCCAGATAAAATAGTGATTGATAGAATTCTCTAGTCACCATCACCAAGTTAGTAGAACTTCGTGATGAACTATAATATGCAAGGGATGACGAAAGTAAAGTCCCGAGCTCTTCGCGATACTCAAATTGACGAAGGTAGAAATCAAGAAAAACATCAAGTGTTGATGGTAGACAAGACCACTAGTTTCAAGAAAAGGGCAAAGTGAAGAAGGGGAACTTCAAGAAGAACGACAAGAAAGTTGCTGCTCAAGTGAAGAAGCCCAAGTCTGGTCCTAAGCCTGATACTAAGTGCTTCTACTGCAAAGGGACTGGTCACTGGAAGCGGAAATGCCCCAAGTATTTGGTGGATAAGAAGGATGGCAAAGTGAAAAAAAGTATATTTGATATACATGTTATTTATGTGTACTTTACTAGTATTTATAGCAACCCCTCAGTATTTGATACTAGTTCAGTTGCTAAGAGTAGTAACTCGAAACAGGAGTTGCAGAATAAACAGAGACTAGTTAAGGGTGAAGTGACGATGTGTGTTGGAAGTAGTTCCAAGATTGATATGATCATCATCGCACACTCCACTATACTTTCGGGATTAGTGTTGAACCTAAACAAGTGATTTGGTTTTTGCGTTGAGCATGAATATGATTTGATCATGTTTATTACAATACGGTTATTCATTAAAGTCAGAGAATAATTGTTGTTCTGTTTACATGAATAAAACCTTCGATGGTCATACACCCAATGAAACAAGTTCGTTGGATCTCGATCGTAGTGATACACATATTCATAATATTGAAACCAAAAGATGCAGAGTTAATAATGATAGTGCAACTTATTTGTGGCACTGCCGTTTAGGTCATATTGGTGTAAAGCGCATGAAGAAACTCCATGCTGATGGGTTTTTGGAATCACTTGATTATGAATCACTTGATGCTTGCGAACCACGCCTCATGGGCAAGATGACTAAAACGCTGTTCTCTGGAACAATGAAGCAAGCAACAGATTTGTTGGAAATCATACATACTGATGTATGTGGTCCGATGAATATTAAGGCTTGCAGCAGGTATCATTATTTTCTGACATTCACAGATGATTTGAGCAGATATGGGTATATCTACTTGATGAAACACAAGTCTGAAACATTTGAAAAGTTCAAAGAATTTCAGAGTGAAGTGGAGAATCATCGTAACAAGAAAATAAAAGTTTCTACGATATGATCGCAGAGGTAAAATATTTGAGTTACGAGTTTGGCCTTCAATTAAAACAATGTGAAATAGTTTCACTACTCACGCCACCTGGAACACCATAGTGTAATGGTGTGTCCGAACGTCATAACCGTACTTTATTAGATATAGTGCAATCTATGATGTCTCTTACCGATCTACCACTATCGTTTTGGGGTTATGCATTAGAGACAGCTGCATTCACGTTAAATAGGGCACCATCTAAATCAGTTGAGACGACACCGTGTGAACTATGGTTTGGCAAGAAACCTAAGCTGTCATTTCTTAAAGTTTGGAGTTGCGATGCTTATGTGAAAAAGTTTCATCTCGATAAGCTCAAACTCAAATCGGAGAAATATGTCTTCATAGGATACCCAAAGGAGACTGTTGGGTACACCTTCTATCACAGATCCTAAAGCAAGACATTCATTGCTTATAATGGATCCTTTCTAGAGTAGGAGTTTCTCTCGAAAGAAGTGAGTGGGAGGAAAGTAGAACTTGATGTGGTAACTGTACCTGCTCCCTTATTGGAAAATAGTTCATCACAGAAATTTGTTCCTGTGACTACTACACCAATTAGTGAGGAAGTTAATGATGATGATCATGTAACTTCAGATCAAGTTACTACCGAACCTCGTAGGTCAACCAGAGTGAGATCCGCAACAGAGTGATACGGTAATCCTATTCTGGAGGTCATGTTACTTGACCATGACGAACCTACGAACTATGAGGAAGCGATGATGAGCCCACATTCCGCGAAATGGTTTGAGGCCATGAAATCTGAGATAGGATCCATGTATGAGAACAAAGTATGGACTTTGGTTGACTTGCCCGATGACCGGCAAGCCATAGAAAATAAATGGATCTTCAAGAGGAAGACGGACGCTGATAGTAGTGTTACTATCTACAAAGCTAGAATTGTCGCAAAAGGTTTTCGACAAGTTCAAGGTGTTGACTACGATGAGAGTTTCTCACTCGTATCTATGCTTAAGTCTGTCCCAATCATGTTAGCAATTGCCGCAGTTTACGAAATCTGGCAAATGGATAACAAAAATGCATTCCTTAATGGATTTATTAAAGAAGAGTTGTATACGATGCAACTAGAAGGTTTTGTCAATCCTAAAGGTGTTAACAAAATATGCAAGCTCCAGCGATCCATCTATGGACTGCTGCAAGCATCTCGGAGATGGAATATATGCTTCGATAAGTTAATCAAAGCATATAGTTTTATACAGACTTGCGGTGAAGCCTGTATTTACAAGAAAGTGAGTGGGAGCACTACAGCATTTCTGATAAGTATATGTGAATGACATATTGTTGATCGGAAATAATGTAGAATTATTCTGCAAAGCATAAAGGAGTGTTTTAAAGGAGTTTTTCAAAGAAAGATCTCGGTGAAGCTGCTTACATATTGAGTATCAAGATTGATAAGTTTTTTCAATGAGTACATACCTTAACAAGATTTTGAAGTAGTTCAAAATGGAATAGTCAAAGAAAGAGTTTCTTGCCTGTGTTACAAGGTGTGAAATTGAGTAAGACTCAAAACCCGACCACGGCAGAAGATAGACAGAGAATGAAAGTCATTCCCTATGCCTTGGCCATAGGTTCTATAAAGTATGCCATGCTATGTACCAGATCTATTGTATACCCTGCATTGATTTTGGCAAGGGAGTACAGTAGTGATCTAGGAGTAGATCACTGGACAGCGGTCAAAATTATCCTTATTGGAATAAGGATATGTTTCTCGATTATGGAGGTGACAAAAGGTTTGTCGTAAAGAGTTACGTCGATGCAAGTTTTGACACAGATCTGGATTACTCTAAGTCTCGATCTAGATACATATTGAAAGTGGGAGCAATTATCTAGAGTAGCTCCATGCTCCGAGCAGAGCATTGTTGACATAGAAATTTGCAAAATACATGCGGATCTGAATGTGGCAGACCCGTTGACTAAGATTCTCTGACAAGCAAAACATGATCACACCTTAGTACTCTTTGGGTGTTAATCACATAGCGATGTGAACTAGATTACAGAATCTAGTAAACCCTTTGGGTGTTGGTCACATGGCGATGTGAACTATGGGTGTTAATCACATGATGATGTAAACTATCGATGTTAATCACATGGTGATGTGATCTAGATTATTGACTCTAGTGCAAGTGGGAGACTGAAGGAAATATGCCCTAGAGGCAATAATAAAGTTATTATTTATTTCCTTATATCATGATAAATGTTTATTATTCATGCTAGAATTTTATTAACCGGAAATATAATACATGTGTGAATACATAGACAAACAGAGTGTCACTAGTATGCCTCTACTTGACTAGCTCGTTAATCGAAGATGGTTATGTTTCCTAGCCATAGACATGAGTTGTCATTTGATTAACGGGATCACATCATTAGGAGAATGATGTGATTGACATGACCCATTCCGTTAGCTTAGCACACGATCGTTTAGAATGTTGCTATTGCTTTCTTCATGACTTATACATGTTCCTATGACTATGAGATTATGCAACTCCCGTTTGCCGGAGGAACACTTTGTGTGCTACCAAACGTCACAACGTAACTGGGTGATTATAAAGGTGCTCTACAGGTGTCTCCAAAGGTACATGTTGGGTTGGCGTATTTCGAGATTAGGATTTGTCACTCCGATTGTCGGAGAGGTATCTTTGGGCCCTCTCGGTAATGCACATCACATAAGCCTTGCAAGCATTGCAACTAATGAGTTAGTTGTGAGATGATGTATTACGGAACGAGTAAAAAGACTTACCGGTAACAAGATTGAACTAGGTATTGTGATACTGACGATCGAATCTCGGGCAAGTAACATACCGATGACAAAGAACAATGTATGTTGTTATGCGGCCTGACCGATAAAGATCTTCGTAGAATGTGTAGGAGCCAATATGGGAATCCAGGTCCCGCTATTGGTTATTGACCGGAGACGTGTCTCGGTCATGTCTACATTGTTCTCAAACCGTAGGGTCCGCACGCTTAAGGTTTCGATGACAGTTATATTATGAGTTTATGAGTTTTGATGTACCGAAGGAGTTCAGAGTCCCGGATGAGATCGGGGACATGACGAGGAGTCTCGAAATGGTCGAGACATAAAGATCGATATATTGGACGACTATATTCGGATATCGGAAAGGTTCTGAGTGATTCGGGTGATTTCGGAGAAAACCGAAGTGCCGGAGGGTTATCGGAACCCCCCGGGGAAGTATTGGGCCTTAGTGGGCCTGAGGGGAGAGAGAGGGCAGCAGCCCAGGAGGTGGCGCCCCCCCCCCCATGAGGAGTCCGAATTGGACTAGTGAGGGGGGGCGCGGCCCCTCTTTCCCTCTCCCTCTCCCTCTCTTTCCTTCCCCCTCTCTCTTCCTAGTTGGACTAGGAAAGGGGAGTCCTACTCCCACTAGGAGGAGGACTCCCCCCTCCTTGGCGCGCCCCATAGGGCCGGCCGGCCTCCCCCCTTGCTCCTTTATATACGGGGGCAGGGGGCACCCTAGGACACACAAGTTGATCTTCGTGATCGTTCCTTAGCCGTGTGCGGTGCCCCCCTCCACCATATTCCACCTCGGTCATATTGTAGCGGTGCTTAGGCGAAGCCCTGCGACGGTTGAACATCAAGATCATCACCACGCCGTCGTGCTGACGGAACTCCTCCCCGAAGCTTTGCTGGATCGGAGCCCGAGGAGCGTCATCGAGCTGAACGTGTGCCAAGAAATCGGAGGTGCCGGAGTAACGGTGCTTGGATCGGTTGGACCGGGAAGACGTACGACTACTTCCTCTATGTTGCTTCAACGCTTCCGCTTCGGTCTACGAGGGTACGTAGACAACACTCTCCCCTCTCGTTGCTATGCATCACCATGATCTTGCGTGTGCGTAGGAATTTTTTTGAAATTACTACGTTCCCCAACAGTAGAGGGATAACCTCAAGCAATATGATATAAACCCCATCCTTTTATCCTCGATGGCAACAATACAATACATGCCTTGCTGCCCCTGCTGTCATTGGGAAAGGACACCGCAAGATTGAACCCAAAGCTAAGCACTTCTCCCATTGCAAGAAAGATCAATCTAGTAGGCCAAACTAAACCAATAATTCGAAGAGACTTGCAAAGATATAAAATCATGCATATAAGAATTCAGAGAAGAACCAAATATTGTCCATAGATAAACTTGATCATAAATCCACAATTCATCGGATCTCGGCAAACACACCGCAAAAAGTATTACATCGAATAGATCTCCAAGAACATCGAGGAGAACTTTGTATTGAGGATCAAAGAGAGAGAAGAAGCCATCTAGCTAACAACTATGGACCTGAAGGTCTGTGGTAAACTACTCACACATCATCAGAGAGGCTATGGTGTTGATGTAGAAGCCCTCCGTTATCGAATCCCCCTCCGGCAGATCGCCGGAAAAGGCCCCCAGATGGGATCTCACGGGTACAGAAGGTTCCGGCGGTGGAAAAGTGGTTTCGTGGCTCTCCCTGATGTTTTCAGGGTACAATAGTATATATAGGCGAAAGAAGTGCATCGGTGGAGCTCCGTGGAGCCCATGAGGGTGGGGGCGCGCCTACCCCTCCCCCCCGGGTGCGCCCTCCTACCTCGTGGCTGCCTTGCGGAGTTCCAGACTTCCACTCCAAGTCTCTTAGATTGCGTTTGTTCCAAGAAAGATCCTCGCGAAGGTTTCGTTCCATTTGGATTCCGTTTGATATTCCTTTTCTACGAAACGCAGAAATAGGCAAAAAAACAGAAGCTGGCACTGGGCCTTAGGTTAATAGGTTAGTCCCAAAAATAATATAAAAGAGCATATTAAAGCCCACTAAACATCCAAAATAGATAATATAATAGCATGGAACAATCAAAAATTATAGATACGTTTGAGACGTATCAAGCATCCGCAAGCTTAATTCCTGCTCGTCCTCGAGTAGGTAAATGATAAAAACAGAATTTTTGATGTGGAATGCTAACATAATTTTCAATGTAATTTTCTTTATTGTGGCATGAATGTTCATATCCGAAAGATTCAAGACAAAAGTTTAATATTGACATAAAAACAATAATACTTCAAGCATACTAACCAAGCAATTATGTCTTCTCAAAATAACATAGCCAAAGAAAGCTCATCCCTACGAAATCATATATTTTGGCCATGCTTCATTTTCTTCACACAAAATGCTCCCCTTGTGCACAACCCCATTGACAAGCCAAGCCATTGTTTCATACTTTAGCATTCTCAAACTTTTCAACTTTCATGCAATATATGAGCGTGAGCCATGGACATAGCACTATAGGTGGAATAGAATGGTGGTTGTGGAGAAGACAAAAAGGAGGAAGATAGTCTCACATCAACTAGGCGTATCAATGGGCTATGGAGATGCCCATCAATAGATATCAATGTGAGTGAGTAGGGATTGCCATGCAACGGATGCACTAGAGCTATAAGTATATGAAAGCTCAACAAAAGTAACTAAGTGGGTGTGCATCCAACTTGCTTGCTCGCGAAGACCTAGGGCAATTTGAGGAATCCCATCATTGGAATATACAATCCAAGTTCTATAATGAAAAATCCCCACTAGTATAAGAAAGTGACAACATAGGAGGCTCTCTATCATGAAGATCATGGTGCTACTTTGAAGCACAAGTGTGGAAAAAGGATAGTAACATTGTCCCTTCCCTCTTTTCTCTCATTTTTTTATTTTTTATTTTTGGGCCTTCTCTTTTTTGGGGGCTCTTTTTCTTTTTCTTTTATTTATTTTTCGTCCGGATTCTCATCCTGACTTGTGGGGGAATCATAGTCTCCATCATCCTTTCCTCACTGGGACAATGCTCTAATAATGATGATCATCACACTTTTATTTACTTACAACTCAATACTTAGAACAAAATATGACTCTATGTGAATGCCTCCGGCGGTGTACCGGGATGTGCAATGAATCAAGAGTGATATGTATAAAAAATTATGAATGGTGGCCTTGCCACAAATACGATGTCAACTACATGATCATGCAAAGCAATATGACAATGATGAAGCGTGTCATAATAAACGGAACGGTGGAAAGTTGCATGGCAATATATCTCGGAATGGCTGTAGTTATGGTGGTTGTTTTTAGGAAGGTAAATGATGGGTTTATGGTACCGGCGAAAGTTGCGCGGCACTAGAGAGGCTAGCAATGGTGGAAGGGTGAGAGTGTGTATATCCATGGACTCAACATTAGTCATAAAGAACTCACATACTTATTGCAAAAATCTGCAAGTCATCAAAGCCAAGCACTACGTGCATGCTCCTAGGGGGATAGATTGGTAGGAAAAGACCATCGCTCGTCCCCGACCGCCACTCATAAGGGAGGCAATCAAAAAACACCTCATGCTTCAAATTTGTCACACAACGGTTACCATACGTGCATGCTACGGGACATGCAAACCTCAACACAAGTATTTCTCAATTTCACAATTACTCAACTAGCACGACTCTAATATCACCATCTTTATATCTCAAAACAATTATCAAGTATCAAACTTCTCATAGTTTTTAATGCACTCTATATGAAAGTTTTTATTGTAACTATCTTGGATGCCCATCATATTAGGACTAATCTTATAACCAAAGCAAATTACCATGTTGTTCTAAGAGACTCTCAAAATAATATAAGTGAAGCATGAGAGATCAATAATTTATATAAAATAAAACCACCAACGTGCTCTAAAAAGATATAAGTGAAGCACTGGAGGAAAACTATCTAGCTCAAAAGATATAAGTGAAGCACATAGATTATTCTAATAAATTCCGATTGATGTGTGTCTCTCTAAAAAGGTGTGTACAACAAGGATGATTGTGGTAAACTAAAAAGCTAAGAATCAAATCATACAAGACGCTCCAAGAAAAACTCATATCATGTGGTGAATAAAAATATAGCCTCAAGTAAAGTTACCAATAGACGAAGACGAAAGAGGGGATGCCTTCGGGGGCATTCCCAAGCTTAGGCTTTTGGTTGTCCTTGAATTTTACCTTGGGGTGCCTTGGGCATCCCCAAGCTTAGGCTCTTGCCACTCCTTATTCCAAAATCCATCAAATCTTTACCCAAAAACTTGAAAACTTCACAACACAAAACTTAACAAAAAATCTCATGAGCTCCGTTAGTATAAGAAAACAAACCACCACTTTAAGGTAATGTAATGAACTCATTCTTTATTTATATTGGTGTTAAGCCTACTGTATTCCTACTTCTATATGGTTCTTACCCCCCCCCCCCCCGATAATATCCATAGATTCATCAAAATAAGCAAACAACACACGAAAAACAGAATCTGTCAAAATAGAACAGTCTGTAGCAATCTGGATGATTCGAATACTTCGGTCACTCCAAAATTCTGACAAATTAGGAAGACCAGGACAATTTGTATATTGATCTACTGCAGTTGGAATTAGTATTTTATCACTCTCTGGTAAAAGATGATAATTATTTTCGTGAGCGCATACTTTCTGTTTTTATCAGCAAGATCAAACAACAATCACCCAAGAAGATCCTAAAAGCTTTACTTGGCACAAACACTAATTAAAACATAAAAAAACACAATCATAACAGAGTCTAGATAAAGTATTTATTACTAAACAAGAACAAAAAGTAAAAAGCAAAAATAAAATTGGGTTGCCTCCCAACAAGCGCTATCGTTTAACACCCTTAGCTAGGCATAATAGCAAGAATAGATCTACGTATTGTCATCTTTGGTATGCAATCCATAAGTGGCTCTCATGATTGATTCATAAGGCGATTTAATTTTCTTTCTAGGAAAGTGTTCAATTCCTTTTCTTAATGGAAATTGGAATCTAATATTTCCTTCTTTCATGTCAATAATTGCACCAATCGTTCTAAGGAAAGGTCTACCAAGGATAATAGGACATGTAGGATTGCAATCTATATCAAGAACAATGAAATCTACGGGCACATAATTCTATTTTCAACAATAAGAACATCATTACTTCTTCCCATAGGCTTCTTAATGGTGGAATCCGCAAGATGCAAATTTAAAGAACAATCATTAAATTCACGGAAACCTAGCACATCACATAAAATTTTCGGAATCGTGGAAACACTAGCTCCCAAATCACACAAAGCATAGCATTCATAATCTTTAATCTTAATGTCAATAGTAGGTTCACACTCATCATAAAGTTTCTAGGGATAGAAACTTCTAGCTCAAGCTTATCTTCATAGGATTACATTAAAGAATCAACGATATGTTTAGTAAAAGCTTTATTTTGATCATAAGCATGAGGAGAATTTAACACGGATTGCAACAAGGAAATACAATATATCAAAGAGCAGTTATAATAATTAAGTTCCTTGAAATCCAACATAGTCGGTTCATTGCTATGTAAAGTTTTGACCTCTTCAATCCCACTTTTATTGATTTTAGCATCAAGATCTAAAAACTCCGAATCATTGGGACGCCTTTGAACTAAAGTTGACTCATCTCCAGTCCCATCTTTATCAAGATTAAAATTGGAAAACAAAGATTTAATAGGAGACACATCAATCACTTTTAGATCTTCATCATTATTATCATGAAAACTAGAAGAACACTCTTTCACAAAGCAATCTTTTTTAGCATGCATCCTAGCGGTTCTTTCTTTGCACTCATCAATGGAAATTCTCATGGCTTTGAGAGACTCATTTATATCATGCTTAGGTGGAATAGCTCTAAGTTTCAAAGAATCAACATCAAGAGAAATTCTATCCACGTTCCTAGCCAACTCATCAATCTTAAGCAATTTTTCTTCAAGCAAAGCATTGAAACTCTTTTGCGAATTCATAAATTCTTTAACACTAGTCTCAAAATCAGAGGCCAACTTATTAAAATTTCCATGAGAGTTGTTGTAGGAATTACCATAATTATTAGAGGAATTACTAGGGAACGGCCTAGAATTAAAGTTTCCTCTATACGCGTTGTTACCAAAATTGTTCCTACCAACAAAATTCACATCCATAGATTCATTATTATTCTCAATGAAAGTGGGCAAAGGCATATCATTAGGATCGGAAGAAACACTCTTATTAGCAAACAATTTCATAAGGTCATCCATCTTTCCACTCAAAACATTAATCTCATCAACCGCATGAACTTTTTTACTAGTGGATCTTTCGGTGTGCCATTAAGAATAATTAACCATAATATTATCTAGGAGTTTAGTAGCTTCTCCTAAAGTAATTTCCATAAAAGTGCCTCCCACAGCCGAATATAAAATATTTCTAGAAGCAAAACTCAATCCGGCATAAATTTTTTGTATAATCATCCATAAATTCAGACCATGTGTAGGGCAATTACGTATCATTAATTTCATCCTCTCCCAGGATTGTGCAACATGCTCATGATCAAGTTGCTTAAAATTCATAATATCGTTTCTAAGAGAGATGATCTTAGCGGGAGGAAAATACTTAGATATAAAAGCATCTTTGCACTTATTCCATGAATCAATACTATTTTTAGGCAAAGAAGAGAACCAAGTTTTAGCACATCTCTAAGCGAAAATGGAAATAGCTTCAGTTTAACAATATCATTATCCACATCTCTCTTATTTTGCATATCACACAAATCAACAAAGTTGTTTAGATGGGTAGCGGCATCTTCACTAGGAAGGCCAGAAAATTGATCTTTCTTGACAAGATTTAACAAAGCAGCATTAATTTCACAAGATTCAGCATCGATAATAGGAGCAATCGGAGTGCTAATAAAATCATTGTTGTTGGTATTGGAAAAGTCACATAATTTAGTATTATCTTGAGCCATCGTGACAAACAATCAATCGAACACACAAGCACACAGGAGGCAAGCGAAAAGAAGGCGAACAGAAAGAGGGCGAATAAAACGGCAAAGGTGAAGGGGGGAGAGGAAAACGAGAGGCCAATGGCAAATAATGTAATGTGAGGGAGAAGAGTTTGTTATGGGTACTTGGTATGTCTTGACTTGAGCGTAGATCTCCCCAGCAATGGCGCCAGAAATCCTTCTTGCTACCCCTTGAGCATGCGTTGGTTTTCCCTTGAAGAGGAAAGGGTGATGCAGCAAAGTAGCGTAAGTATTTCCTTAAGTTTTTGAGAACCAAGGTATCAATCCGGTAGGAGGTAACACGGAAGTCACCTAGTACCTGCACAAACAATCAAGAACCTTTCAACCAACGCGATAAAGGGGTTGTCAATCCCTTCACGATCACTCGCAAAAGTGAGATCTTCTAAAGATAATAAGATAAATATTTTTGGTATTTTTGTTGTATAGATTGGAAAGTAAAGATTGCAAAACAAAATAAATAGAAAACTAGAATTGTAAATCGGAAACTAATATGATGGAAAATAGACCCGGGGGCCATAGGTTTCACTAGTGGCTTCTCTCATGATAGCATATATTACGGTGGGTGAACCAATTACTGCCAAGCATTTGATAGAAGAGCGCATAGTTATGAGAATATCTAGGCAATGGTTATGAATATGGGCATCACGTCCGTGTCAAGTAGACCAAAATGATTCTACATCTACTACTATTACTCCACACATCGACCGCTATCCAGCATGCATCTAGAGTATTAAGTTCATAAGAACAGAGTAATGCATTAAGCAAGATGACATGATGTAGAGGGATAAACTCAAGCAATGTGATATAAACCCCATATTTTTATCCTCGATGGCAACAATACAATACGTGCCTTGCTGCCCCTGCTGTCACTGGGAAAGGACACCGCAAGATTGAACCCAAAGCTAAGCACTTCTCCCATTGCAAGAAAGATCAATCTACTAGGCCAAACTAAACCGATAATTTGAAGAGACTTGCAAAGATATAAAATCATGCATATAAGAATTCAGAGAAGAACCAAATATTGTTCATAGATAAACTTGATCATAAATTCACAATTCATAGGATCTCGGCAAACACACCGCAAAAAGTATTACATCGAATAGATCTCCAAGAACATCAAGGAGAACTTTGTATTCAGGATCAAAGAGAGAGAAGAAGCCATCTAGATAATAACTATGGACCCGAAGGTCCGTGGTAAACTACTCACACATCATCGGAGAGGCTATGGTGTTGATGTAGAAGCCCTCCATGATCGAATCCCCCTCCGGCAGATTGCCGAAAAAGGCCCCCAGATGGGATCTCACGGGTATAGAAGGTTGCGGCGGTGGAAAAGTGGTTTCGTGGATCTCCCAGATGTTTTTGGGGTACAAGAGTATATATAGGCGAAAGAAGTATGTTGGTGGAGCTCCGTGGGGCCCATGAGGGTGGGGGCGCGCCTACCCCCGGGCGCGCCCTCCCGCCTCGTGGCTGCCTCGCGGAGTTCCAGACTTCCACTCCAAGTCTCCTGGATTGCGTTTGTTCCAAGAAATATCCTCGTAAAGGTTTCGTTCCGTTTGGATTCCGTTTGATATTCCTTTTCTACGAAACATTGAAATAGGCAAAAAACAGAAACTGGCACTGGGCCTTAGGTTAATAGGTTAGTCCCAAAAACAATATAAAAGAGCATATTAAAGCCCATTAAACATCCAAAACAGATAATATAATAGCATGGAACAATCAAAAATTATAGATATGTTGGAGACATATCAGCCATCGCCTGTGAAAACTATGGCATCAATGTTTCATGCTTAAGGGGCCCTAAAAACAAGCAATGGTCAAAACTATTGTTAAGAAAGATGAGAGATATTTTCAAGTTCAACAACCGAGACAATGCACTTGCAAAATTCCATGCCATGCGCGTGTTCACTAAGGCCTTGAATAGTAATAGATACCGTGCGAACAAGCTACTAGATGACGGGTATGATTTAGAGGATATCAAAAAGCTATATCCTAGTACTACCAATGAGGAATGGAAGGAGTTCCTTGATTACTGAGACTCAGATGCATACAAACAGGACAGAGAGAACTTTACGCAGCTCCGAAGCCAAATGGTAGGGAACTACAATCTAGGCACACATGGTTACGAAGGGAAGCAGCTAATATGGGATAAGCATGATGCTATGTTTTCTTCAAAAGGTCAACCGACACCCTTCAGTAATATCCTAGATCCGTGTGCCAAGAAATATTTTTGATCCCTAGCGGTGCTTCATAAAGAAATCGGACTCTACTACTTCAAGGACCCTACGGTGGCAAAGGTGGCCGAAAGAGCAGTACGTAATTAGCCTATACAACCACACTTTCCATCATATATATGTTTAGGAGCAGTTTCTAAACGATATTAGTTTGTTCATGTAGACAAATTTTACCCAAAACATACCAAGCTCTGAAGAGTCGCTGGATGCCCCAAGGTGGTCATCCGGCCCAATTTTTTACACCCTCCAAAGGAAGAGAGAGCCCACACGAGACAGTAAGCTTGATGCCGACAGTACTTCTAGGATGCCTACTACACCCCCCCAAGAAAAGGATGACTAAGTCAGAAAAAGAAAGAAGGGACAGAGACAAAATAGATCAGTTAGTCAATGAAAGGTTAAAGGAAGTCTTATGTGATTTTCTGGCAGAGGTTCAGAAACATATTCAGTACAAAGGGTCGACAAATATGCCAGAAATGGTGGATACACCACCGGCCCTTGCTCCCACAAAGATGAAAAGCCCCTCAGACATTAATGTCATGCATGGTCATGGTGATTCACCACATTCGTTGGAGGAATAAATTCCTTGCACTCTCCTAGCTAGAGCGAGTACTAGTGGCGACTTGTTGGAGGTTGCAAAAGCTAGAGTCTTTATAGGAAATGTCATGCACAACCGAAAATTAGATGGGAACGTGCAGAAGTTTTCTTTGCTTAGGGTGTTCCCAGAATACCACAATTTGATTCTGCCACAAAACATTATAGAAGAGGGTGATGAGCTGCAGTATCTTTCGAAAGGCTTTGGTGGTAACCGCAAGTGGCCTACAATGCATATCACAATGGAAGAGCCATCCCCAAATAGAACACCATCTCCGAACATCCCCGACATTGCAGCACCATCACCATCTCCCAACATCCACAGTGTTGGAATGCCACTTAGATGATCTCCTCTAGATCTTTGCAACCCCGTATCAGCTAAGGATGTGCAGGAAGAGCACATGCTTGAAGAATCACAAAATCCTTATTATGATGCAGTTGAGGAGACGCCGCCAGCCCATCCCCGGACACAACCTTACAAAAAACAAAGTTTACTCAAACAACACTGAAGAATATGGTGGCCCAAGAAGCGATGTCCTGTCCGCCCGTTTTCGTCGAACCGGACAAAAAAAGAAATACGCATCTAAAGGCTGCAAAAAGGAATACTAAGGCAAAAAGTTCAACCACCACACATGCAAATGGTAGACTACTACCTCTTGAGCATGTGTTGTTTTCCCTTGAAGAGGAAAGGGTGATGCAGCAAAGCAGCGTAAGTATTTCCCTCAGTTTTGAGAACCAAGGTATCAATCCAGTAGGAGGTTACACGCAAGTCGCCTCGTACCTGCACAAACAAATAAGAACCTTGCAACCAACGCGATAAAGGGGTTGTCAATCCCTTCATGGCCACTTGCAAAAGTGAGATCTGATAGAGATAATAAGATAAATATTTTTGGTATTTTTATGATATAGATTGGAAAGTAAAGATTGCAAAATAAAAGACGGAAGAAATAGCGAATTGATAGGAAAATAATATGATGGAAGATAGACCCGAGGGCCATAGGTTTCACTAGTGGCTTCTCTTAATATAGCATAATTTACGGTGGGTGAACGAATTATTGTCGAGCAATTGATAGAGAAGCGCATATTTATGAGAATATCTAGGCATGATCATGTATATAGGCATCACGTCCGTGACAAGTAGACCGAAACGGTTCTGCATCTACTACTATTACTCCACACATCGGCCGCTATCCATCATGCATCTAGAGTATTAAGTTCATAAGAACAGAGTAACGCATTAAGCAATATGACATGATGTAGAGGGATAAACTCAAGCAATATGATATAAACCCCATCTTTTTATCCTCAATGGCAACAATACAATACGTTCCTTGCTGCCCCTGCTGTCACTGGGAAAGGACACCGCAAGATTGAACCCAAAGCTAAGCACTTCTCCCATTGCAAGAAAGGTCAATCTAGTAGGCCAAACCAAACTGATAATTTGAAGAGACTTGCAAAGATATCAAATCATACATATAAGAATTCAGAGAAAAACCAAATATTGGTCATAGATAATCTTGATCATAAACCCACAATTCATCGGATCTTGACAAACACACTGCAAAAAGAATTACATTGAATAGATCTCCAAGAGAATCGGGGAGAACTTTGTATTGTGATCCAAAGAGAGAGAAGAAGCCATCTAGCTAATAACTATGGACCCAAAGGTCTGTGGTAAACTACTCACACATCATCGGAGAGGCTATGGTGTTGATGTAGAAGCCCTCAGTGATTGATTCCCCCTCTGGTGGAGCACCGGAAAAGGCCCCAAGATGGGATCTCACGGGTATAGAAGGTTGCGGCGGTGGAAATAGGATTTCGTGGTGCTCTCGGATGTTTTCAGGGTATATGAGTATATATAGGCGAAAGAACTAGGTCAGGGGAGCCATGAGGGGCCCACGGGGGTGGAGGGCGCGCTTGCCCCCTGGGCGCGCCTCCCTACCTCGTGTCCACCTTGCTGCTTCCTTGACGTCTACTCCAAGTCTCCTGGATTGCGTTTGTTCCAAAAATAACTCTCCCGAAGGTTTCATTCCGTTTGGATTCTGTTTGATATTCCTTTTCTGCGAAACACTGAAATAGGCAAAAAATAGCAATTTGCACTAGGCCTTTGGTTAGTAGGTTAGTCCCAAAAATAACATAAAAGTGCATAGTAAAGCCCATTAAACATCCGAAATAGATAATATAATAGCATGGAACAATAAAAAATTATAGATACGTTGGAGACGTATCATAGACCACCGGTAAAGAAGGCACCAAAGAAGTCTTTGGCATATGAACAATGTGCTGACAACCCAAAAACACGTGCCTATATTCTGGGTCAGGGAATGCTACCAGACAAAGTGTATGAGTACCTGAGGCTTGAGATGAAGATTCTACATGGCAAACTTGTGGAATTAGAGCTAGCCAATAATAAGCAAGGACCCATCGTTCACCCAATAGATTACACTGCGAAGGTGCCAAAGGGATATACTTTCTTTGAAAAATTCAGTAGGGACAAAATATATGTAGATTTCAAAGAGATCTTCTATATGTTCACATTCTATAGTCTAGAAACTTGCCTAATGAGGCTATGGGCGCTTTTTCAAGCCACTGAGGAAAGAAGCAAGAAAATTTTCGATGTCGACATAGACGACCCTTATCTCATGAACAAGGAAAACTTGAAAATGAGGAAGGGAGGCGGTGCATGAATAGTTACCTTCTAGATTTCATGCAACAGAACAAACTTAAAAACTTTCTCCTCGTGCCGTACCGACCCATGTACGTCCTTCTTTGGCTTTACGCTTTTGCTTTTGTACCTTTTTCCTTCGTATATGTTTTCATGTCTCAAAATTTGTAACATTGTCATGATCGCGGTATGTTTATTCTATTTTGCGCACAACTATTGGGTTCTACTAGTGCTAAGACCGCAAAGGTGCAATTGTTACTTGTCGGATTCCACGAAGAGCCCAGGAAAAGAGGTCCCTCCTGAAGGACCTTTTCGATGATTGTATTTTTTATTGGAATACTACAGGAGGCCACACGGTTGAAAAAAAACTACAAAGGAAGTGGAAAGAAAATTATTGCCTTCAGATGAAACACTCTATCTTGTATGCGACAACCGCCGACTAGTATGACATGTGGCTTCTACACCTACGCATGCATTCACATGGAAGAATTCATATGGTCCGCGAAATGTTAAATCAACATGATAAAATCCTCAAGTGGGGTCAAGAAGTACAAAACAATTCAGCTGAAGCTGGCTTAGTGGTCGAAGAACTACAAGTCAGGTTCATGACTATCATAAACAAGGAGGTCCGCTTGTCGTCCGGCCTATTCTATAATATCTCTGAAGAAGATGAGTCCAACCAACAAAAGAGGCTAATCTAGCTTATTGCAGCGGGCAAAACTGAAACCGTAACTAAACATATTTGGCGTCATGCACTATGTTGTTCAACTTGATCAACAGACTATATGATGACCATGCATGTATTTTGTGTGACTCGTTTATTTTTAATGTACTTCTCATTCTTTATTTTCAGTTATTACCACTAGTTTTATTACTAAGATGCTTGTATTTACTTGATAACCGTCCCCTATTTTCATTAGCTAATGTTGTTGTGGCAGCATAATATATGCTGCCACGGCAGCATTTTTAATTTTAGCCTGTTGCAACAATCAATGACAGGCGTTAACAAGCGCCCAATGCGCGTACTTCACACAGAACTGGCGAGCGACGCACCTTGCCCGCCACTGCTACGAGATGGACAACACGGGTGGGCGCCCGCCATTGATGCCCCCTTAGCAATGGCAGGAGGTCAGTGGCGGGTGGCCCAAAGAGGCTCGCTCGTCATTGATGGGATTTAGGCGCCCACCACTACTAGGCATTCCTGAAGTAGTGCTTTCAACAACGATGAGGAGTTGGTCTACATATTATAACAATGAAAACCCAAAAAAATCATAAACTCCCATCCCGCTCCTCCTGAGCAGCAGAGCGCAAACCATAGCCACTAGCACGGTTCCTCTCTCGCGCGCATCCGTCCTCACCACATTGGTGGGGCTCGTTCCCAAAAGTAGTGGGCGAGCTGAAGGCATTGATTCCACGTGGCGATGCCTCCGAGCGATGCATCTATAATTTTTGGGCGGCATGGCGGCTCCTTCAAACCTCATTTGGTTCCATAGGATCCCATGGGATCCCAGACTTATCCCTGGGCGCAAAACACACGTGACATATTAACCCGAGAAAATCTATATGGCCATTTGGAGGCCAACTACATGGGATTTCCCCCTGCCGAATCTGGGTCACAATCCGGGGAAGATTCCCACGTCTCGGTACATCAGGCGAAAATTCCTCGTTGCTCTTGTTGGACGCCTCTAACTTTCCTTCCGCACGAGTCTGTTCGTTTTCCTCTCGTTGTAGTACGGGGGTAGGGATCTCCCCTCTCTGCCAAATGGTGACAGGGAATGGATCTTAGATGTGGTTTTCTCCCCTAGGTTATTAATGACCAAAATGATCTCATCCGTGCTTTGTTTGCTCTGGGTGTTAATTCCCTAACAACCAAATGAGGCCTCAGTGTTCGGCAGATGGGCGTTGTGGTGTGGCGGCTTCCCGTTGTATAGCTTGTTAGGCAACCTTTTCAACCGATAATGTGTATATTCAGTTGTTAAAAATTGATATTGTACCACTTTTGGTAATATAATTCGGGAACTTTTGGGTCCTTTCCCGTGCTAAAAAGATGCAAACGCTAAAAATTTGACATCATATTTTTAGGCATTACAAATCTGACATTTTTCATGGCAATTTATATTGGCGTAATGATGATAAATTTAGTTTGCAAAGCACGGCAATTTTCTAGCAAAAAAATAAACTGGGGCAGATTTACCATGCTCGCAAACTAAACTTGCCATTCCTGTTAAACATGATTTGCCATGAAACATGTTCGATTTCTCATGCCTAAAAATTGAATTTCGCTGGATACCCGAATCCTAAAAAGAAAGTACCTAGAAAGCCTTATTGTGAAGTCCGAGTCAGGGATGTCACATAGCCTGGCGGAAACAGAAAACGCGATTTTAATACTACTCCCTATACCATGCTGTCCAGCATATAAACATGGAGGACATGGATGATTTCATGGGAACCCAGCATGACACTTGCGCTCACGCGCAGACTTCTCTCTGTCTCCTCCTTTCTGCCATCTGCATGCCGCCTTTGGATTTTATTTTTTTGAGTGATTTTCTGCGGGCAGCTGCATATGCCTGAAGACATAGAGAGATCGATCGATGAATGGATCTCGGTGGAGAAAGGCATCGCACGTTGTTAGAGCGGGCGATTAGTGGTGTGTGGTAGACTAGTCATAAGGCTGGTTATACTAATTTTTGGCCTAATTCGTCTTCTGATGATCGATTCAACCTCTGATCAAAAAGATAATGGTGCGTAACTTATATTAGTATTATGCATATGTGGGGACCCCGACTCATAAGTCGAGATTACCGAATGCACGTGTACAGTGATCCCAGAGATCAATGCTCACTGAACACACAGAAGTTGAATAACAAGAGTCTTACATCCATACATACCGTCTTACACAAATTATGACCAATATGGTCCAGTCTTGAGTATAACTTTGCAGCAGAAATCTTCGTCGATAACTTGGACCCATGCTATCTGCCTTAATCCTACAGGCATTCTGACTGGGAAGCGTCCTAGCTCGCATGTTCATCACCGAAGTATTCTTCTTCATATCATGTTCTTTCATGCCTGACCAATAAAATAACCAGTGGCAAGCCAATGAGTACTTTGAATGTACTCGCAAGCAACCCATGTTTTGGTTCGAGATACAACAATGCATGATATAGGTAAATTTTTGCAGAAAGCTAGTTTTGAGTGCAATGACATGTTCAACAACTTGTAATACGTGCATCAGGAGAATTCAAGTAACCATGAGGACAGCTTACAGATATCAACATAAATAGAGTGGGCATCAACCCAGCTCAATAATGTCAAGTCCTTTGACTTGACCCAAGTAGTTCTTTCCACACACACACTGGTTGAAAACAAGTGGACGTAGCCCAAGAGCGGTTACCCAACTGTCCTTGACCGTGGACACAGCTATTCGAATAGTTTTACACTCTGCAGAGGTTGCACACTTTACCCACAAGATCCGGGGAACTTCCGTGTCATCCACGACCCGCGGTACCTCAAGTACCCGGGGTAAGCACCCGATCACTATCTTTCCCTAGACAACACTAACAAGGAGTCCACTAGTTGTTCCGTATCCTCATGATGTACATCATACGAGACTCACTCGAGATCGTAACATCCGAGAGGGGACACAACAGTGTATCTGGTGCCCTGTGAAAACAGTCATGGCCACCCTACCTGGCACGACCCTGTCCCGAGAGAGCGCACCAACAACTCTCCCGTCACTAGTAATGCAGGCTCCAAGCTAGTATCGGCCTAGGTAATCAATAATGCCCTTTCCCATACAAGGGTAGAGTGGTTGTGCATGTAAGGTTGGAATAACGGTCGCAACTAAAACCAATCCGTTTTAAAAAAAAACAACACACACACACACACTTGCCTTGGTACACCACTTCGTCATCAACTGGTTACCCAACTCATTATCTCCCTCGGGCATAAGTGGCACCCGATGGGGTTTTCAAAAAGTTTTTGAAAAAAAACCTTGCTTCCATCACCATGCATATACCCATCGCATTTGCGTAGCATCTACTTAGCATCCTAACTACACCCACTCGCATAAACCTCATAAGAAGGTAGGGTCATGCATCATGCAAGTGTCAACGAGAAAAGCAACGGAGGCAAACCACCTCAAGTGGTCACCATTTTATCATGACTTCGATGCAAGCAATAAAAGTGCCATATGACATGCATAAAAAGGGTTTCTTAGACATGGTCAAAGGGCTGCTTGCCTGTTTTAACAAATTCTTCGAGGTCTTCAAATATCTCTGGTCCAACTCCGAGCATTTCGTCTACTTCGTCAACTATCGTGGAAAGCAACCATAATAAGCAACGCAACAAGGCAGAAAATAAAAGCGCTCTAAAAATATTTATTTGACTTCTCTAGGACATCTCAGGTTATATGAAAAATAACCAGAGTGGTTTCATTGGAATTGGGTCAGTGGATATTTCTAAACATTTTGATATAATGGAATCAAGGGGTTTATGGATTTGCAAGAAGTGTACAGAAATATATTTTTGAAAAATGAGCAAAGGCACCCATTTAACAAAACATGATTTTAGAAGCATCTAGGAGTTGGTTTCACTAGATTTGGAGTTCAAATGAATTTCCTATGAATTGGCAAAGTTGACAAGTATGAAGAAATGGCTCATTATTTTGTGTGGCACAGAAAGTATAAAACAAATGTTCATAAACTAAGCTATGAACTTAGAATCATCTTGGAGTTTGAACAATGGAATTTTGATCAAATATGTGCTCTCTGTGATTTTCTAAAGTTTGGCTCAGAAAAGGAAATATAGGTTTATTTAAATATGTGTGAAGGAAACTTTTCTGGAAAACAGTGCATGCTGTACCATGAGGTAGATTAGGAATTTAGAAGACCCTAGGATTTTGAATCATCAAATTTGGATCTTATTTGAATATTTGGGAGATTTTACAAGTTTTACAAAAAATAAAAAGGAAAAGATTTTTACCCGAATGGGCTAGATCTGGGCGGCGACAGCGCGCAGCGGGCGAGATATAGTCCCGAGCGCACTGGGCCTGGCCCAGTCACTCAGCCGCGAAGAGGGGGGAGTGGTGGCATCGAAAACGCCCGCTAGGAGTGTGCCTTGGCCGTGGGGAGACGGCTTCCGAAGAAGTCGTGTCCACTTAACTCGCGGGGCCGGCCCTCAGGGTCGCCGACACATGGGGCCCACTAGTCGGGTTCATCCCCAACCTCCCGCGCGGGCACGTCGGGAGACAGAGGAGGCGAGGCCGGACGGTGCCGGCGCTCTCCCCGGTGGCACCGGCCATCTCCGGCGACGCCCAGCAGACCAGCGGGTCCAGGAGACAACGCCGCATCTGCCAAGGTGCACTGCGACCGCAGGGGTGGTCGGACGCAGGCGCTTCGTCGGCCGTGGTGGGCGGGGCCGACGGTGGAGATGGGGCTCGACCGCATGGCCACGGGAAGGAGGGTAAGTAGCAGGGGAGAGATCCACGATGGTCTTGGTGATGCCATGGGATGATGAGGCGAGGAGGAGGGGGCTCGGGTGGCGCGAATTTAAGCCGAGGCCGACGGCAAGGCTCCGTCCATGCTGGTGGATGGAGGGCACGGGGAGAGAGTTGGCTTGGTCCAGGGGTTCACTGTGAGTGAGAGATGGCGAAGGGGATCCAGAGGGAGGCCTGGGACGGCTTTATATAGCCGACCTGTGGCACACCATGCTCTAGTGCGCCGGCGAGGCTGTTGCCGCTGCTGCATGTCACGGGGGCTCATGTGGGCATGTTTGGGGCGTTAGTGGAGGAGGTCTATGACCAGGGGAAGGGAGAGAAGGAGCGGGGAAGTGCCAGGGCATCGCGCGTGTGAGGCTGCCCATTGGAGCGCTCGGGCGGCCGGTGCGCGTGCGAGGAGGGGGCCGACCAACTGCCGTGCTATGGACGCCGAGGCGCATCGTCAGGCATGTTGGGGAGGCCCGAGGTGGCCGGAGGTGGTTGGCAGGGGGCGGCTACAGTGCTAGAGCGCACTGTAGCATGCTCCAGAGCGTGCAAATGGCATGCCATGGCATTTTATATGCCTTGTGAGCACGGCCACTAATGTCCAGTAGTGCTAGGGAGTATTAAAGAAAGGGGAGGAAGCATTGGATGCTCTCGAGAGCCTTTAGGAGAGGAGAGAGGTTGAGAGAGAGGTGAATAGTGGCTGTCCAGAGGGGAAAATGGGGTTTTACCCCATCAATCATGGAGCTTTGGAATAGGGGGGGCTACTGGAGGTAGGAGGTGACCTGGGGCAGCTGTGGTAAAAACTTGGGCTCATGGAGATTAGTGGAAGAGGCCAAAATGATGATTTTGGAAAAATGGCAGAAGGTGTTTGTTGTTGGTTTGGGCAAGAAAATTAATTCCACTTGCCATGAGAATTAACAGGATGGAATGGCACGTAGAAGTAGGGTGTTCCACAAAGTTTGAGCTCATTTGGGCAAAGTAGCCAATGTAACTTTGGTAAACCCTAGAAATCAGCAGAAATGGCTTTACCAAGATTTAGTCATGCAAATCTATTCTCCTTGATGCACCACTTGGTGTAGTTTCATCAATCGAGGATTTGAACATGTCCACAAAAATTCAGATCAGAAGGACATACTTGGCAATGTAGAGTTGTTCAAATTTGGTTCTGGACAAAAAAGGTTTTGAGGGGGTTTGATGATGTTTTCTTGATCTTCAAGGCATGAGGCTTTGCTAGATCATCAAATATGTCATATGTGACATGCTAGAATTTTCTTGGATTTTTATGAAAATGTTTCCTATAGAAATATTTCAAATCCTTGAAATGGGCAGAAATGGTTTTGGGAGGTTTTGTCCAATATTTTGAACATGACCATGTGTTGAAACTCATATATAGGGACAATATATGTCCACTGAATTTCCCTGATTTTTCTCAAATATTTTTCAAGCTTTAAAATAATTTTAACCTATTTAAGACCATTTCTGGCCTTAAGAAAAAGCCTTTAAATAAAATAGGAAAATAACTTTTAAAATTATATTTTTATGGTTTCTAGGTATCCTATATCTAATAGGAGTCAAATATATTTTTGGAAAGATTTTTACTGCCCTCAATTAGGTACTTGCAGTGCAAGCCTCAATTCATGGGGTTTTTGGAAAACTAATTTTTTGAAAATACTATCTGGCCAAATTATTTTTGTAAGAAATTATTTTTATGTCCTATACACATGGCATGATCATTGGTTCAAGAGTTTGGAGCAAGGAGATGAAGTATAGGAGTTGGAGGATTTATTTGATTTTTAGAGCACTTGCAAACAACACACAAAATCCAATCAAGACAAGGTCCAAAACACTCAAAAGTTTTTGTCAAACCACATTTTATCATGATTTATTAGCTTAAGCGTTGTGGCATGAAAATCAAGGTGTGACAGACCTACCCCCCTTACAAGAATCTCGTCCCCGAGATTCCCAGACTAGGCGCGGAAAGGAATACGAGACTTAAATCTGGGGTAGTCCTCATGTCCTCGTACTGTTTCTGCTTCCGTGTGGTGCTTCATTGGTCCTTGAAATAATTGATGACATGGCTTCGTGTACGACGTCCTGCTTGATCCAGGTTGCAATTGGGGTCTCTCGCGTAGGTCATATTGGGCTGGAGGTCGATAGCTCATGGTCGATGTCCTTGTAGAGACCGGGCTAGTTAGGAAGTTGGAAACATTTTCGGAGTGGTGTCGTGTGGACAATGTTGTGCACAGTGGGTAACTCAGGTGGTAGTTCCAGCTGGTAGCCGTCTACTCTTTGTCTTGCGGTGATCTTGGGGAGGGCCAATAAATTTTTGGTGTGAGCTTCCTTTTGTTCCTTCGAGAGGAGTGGTTTGCAGATACGCTCGGTCTTCGACGCGGAAGTTTGCTTCTTGACGACGACGATTGGTGTAGTTCTTCCTCCTTGACATGGCGGTCCTCAGATGTTCTCTGATCAGTTGAACGGCTCTTCTTCCGTCTTCGGGTAGACAAGTATGTCATTAAATAAAGATGACAACTAACTTGTCCAAGTATTCCATGATGTCTATGGGGTACGTAAAGTGGGCTGGGGTACTGGTGGTGGTCTTGGTTGTGTATTGGCCAAGGCCTTCCAGACCTAGAGTCAAGGCCCAAGGTCATGGTCCGTCCATGTTGTGGCTTGGTAGAGCTTAAGGGTTTCAAGGATTCTAGTGTGTGGGTGAACGCTATCATCTTATCTTTAAGCACGGTTTCTGAGATGCCAATAGTCCTACCTAGTCCTTCAAACAAATCACCTTATACCACCGAAAGCATCATCTCATATGTGTCAACTCCCGCCATTACTCATGCTATTCATATCCCCAGGACCCTCGAGAGGAGGTCTAACAAAATGTACATGTCTACGATCCCCAAACTCATATGTAGGGCTACCCCTAAAAATCCATGGGTAGAGCATACAAGCTGGACTAAAACACGATAATCCAAGTGCTCATCCTATTCTTCCAAAGTCCATGTTACTGCATCTCTATCCTAAGGAAACACGTCGTATGGCACTCCAAAATCTTGTTTCCTTCCTATGAATCAACTCTAACAACCCGTTAACTTCCATTAATCACTACATAATCCATTAATTCTACAAATCCAATGTATATGGTGTTCCACACGATCTTCTAATGTCTTATAATCCCCAAATACTTGAGAAGGCTATCTCTACTATAGCCAGTCCACCAATTTCCATTATAGGGGTCAAGTAACTCCCAACGTCAAGCCCCTATAGATCCCTAAATCAACTCCGACAACTAATCCAATCTCCTAGTTTATTGTCCACTGAGAAACATGGTATCATGATCAAGATTATCAGTCTGAATCCAATTTACTCCGAACCATGTAGACTTACTCATCATCTATACTCAACTAGAATCACCTCCAAGAATCTCATGTCCAACGAAAATCCATACATGTTTCCCCCAAGTCATTATCGTAATATCAACTGTCTCCTATCCATTGTTCAAGAACTCGGCCGAGTTTCCATTTAAATGCCCATTTAATCACTACTCAGTGCCTAACTGAGGCGAATAGCACATACTTGGTTCATTAAATGATCAAGCCGATTAACTGGCATTTAATCGGTTGTCAGACGATTAACTGATTGTCAAACCAATTAGTCGGTGATGGGTTAGGTAACTGAAGCGGCATCCATAAAAAAGGGGGATAACCGAAGCGACAATCTAGGCCATTATTTGGCACCATAACCTCCGGTTTGGATGCATCATGACCAAACCGTCCAGGTAACAATTCTACCTCTTGTCCATGCTTTTTATATGCCTACGACATTATATTTTAGTATAAATGTATAATACGTAGTTGTGAGCATTGGATTATGTGGTACAATACGTGAAAAACTAGTTACATGTTGCCAATATATTCTCATGTGCAGCCGATTAATGATCGACCGATTAATTCAGTTAAATGGCCGATTAACCGATTAATCGCTAATCAGTAGTTGACCGAGCAGTTACCGGTTACCGAATTCCCGAACAATGCTCCTATCAATATCATCTGATCAAGTCAAATCCTTGCACCTCCAAGAATCTCAGCTTGCGATCATAATTGTTCTACAAAATCCAATTTACTCAGGGGTAATGAAAGCTATTCTAATCTATAATCATGATCCTTCCAAGTTCATCTACCAACATGAAAGCCTCATAATCCACCAAATAGCCTCAGATGATTCCTCGAAGTCATTGATATAAACTCATCAAGTCATTTGTCCTCTATTCCTATATCCTCAAATTGGTCTTCCCTATGGCATCGTTAGTTCTTGTGCTATATTAGGATGATAATGTGCTCGTTCACTATGTCCACTAGTTCCATAATGAACCCAGTGATAAGCAAGGTTACGGAGGCTTAACTAGTTCTCTTGCAATTCTGTGGGTTAAGCACATGGTAAAGGATTTGAGCTGGGGTATCTTGTGAAGTATCGAAGGGTCTAGAGATGGGTTTCTAGTCTTGAGGTGTAAACATACGGGGTTGCACTTGGTCTAGGAGGCTATAGCAAAAGTCTTCAGTGCTAGTTGGTCGCCGAGGTGGAGTCCTTGGTGCATCTTGCCTTGCTGGTCTTCAGTTGAGGAGAGAGAGATGAGAGGGAAAAGTAGCATAGAGGAGGGGGATGCCTAAAGGGGTTCTATAGTGTAAGTGCAAACAAACGGGTGCCAAAAGGGCCAAACAAAAGAAACAAGGTAAGGAAGGTGATATAGTCGCATACTTGTTGCCTAGGGCAAAAGTGCGACCTATATCAAAACACAAACAAATAAAAACAAGTAATGCACAATCATGGTTCTATTCGAACCATCATACGGACTCGACTGTGCATAGGGGTTACACAACTCATCCTACCCTAGGGGTTCTTGGACTAAGTAGTCGCGCTTTACTTTGTGCCTCATGCAGTCTTTTGGGTTTCCCTCATGTGTTGCTACGTCTCTTGTAGTTGTTCGATGAAACAATCCGGGTTGAGCCTGAAGATTGTTCAACAACTTCTCGCCTGTTGAAGTGATGGGGTGAAGGTGGCTCCTCGTAGTAGGCATTGACTCGGTCTTCTGTTGTCTTCTTAATCATGATGACCCCTTTTGCCTTCTAAGGCATCGACGGTACTAGGTAGGTAATCCCTTATGAAATGATATTAACAAGGCATAGTAGAGGCCCAACATGTCGGTTACGTTGATGAAAACATCGACGCCATGAGTAGGGGATGAAGAGAACCGTTTTCCTTCTCACTATAGTGAGGCGGGCCAAATGGCGAGGTTCTCATCCACCGGTGGTTGCCGATACAACAACGGTAAGGACATGATTGCTCTATTAGCGATGTCTATCATGGTCTTGCATATCTTACACCCTGATCGTCATAGGACAAGGTTGCATCATCCTGGGGCAAATTCAGAGGTGTCACCATCCTCTGGGTCTTCATGTCCTCATTCTTCAAAGGCGTATCTTCTGTTGGCATCGTCTTGTTGTGGTGTCGCGAATCTTGGGTCCAGAAGAGGTGGGTGAGTGTTTGGCAAGGTGTACTCCTCCTAGGCTATCCACGAGGATTCCAAGGAATCCCGTGGTCAGGGGCTTGAGGGTGCTAGCGACCGTTTGCAATAGTATTGAAGGGAAGAGATCGATGGGGAAAGTATACCTTAGTTTTTGAAAAACTGAGAAGGGAAGAGAAGTATAGATAGTTTTGAAAACTTGTAATAGTTTGGAAATAGTTCTACCCTAACTAACGACCATGCTAACTAAGGCTTCCTACAGTCAGGATGGCTCTGATACCAGCTCTGTGGGGACCCCGACTCATAAGTCGAGATCACCGAATGCACGTGTATAGTTATCCCAGAGATCAATGCTCACTGAACACACAGAAGCTGAATAACAAGAGTCTATCATTCACAGATAGGGTATTCAATGGACGAAAACTGTTCTTATTGCTTATATTAGATTTTCCACTACCAGAACATAGCTCAGGTGGTGTTTTGCTGTTGTTTGCCACAGTTTACTACTACATTTACATAGCCAGGTGGAGTACATTATAGTTAGGCAAGTTTGCCTCTGTTAAGTGTTAAGCGTGTATGCATTCTTTATCTAATTCTGGCATGCCACATTTCCAAACTGCGCCCCACATTTCAGATAATTTTTTTATAGAAAGCTTGCCACATCCTGTGATGATCAGTTTGCTCACCACATTGGTGTGTGGCTTGACACATATCTGGCATTGTAAGTTAGTAATATAAAAAATAAGCAATCCATGGCAACTAACCAAACAAGTCCTCAGTTCAGCATTTTGATAAATAACCGTTTCTTTACAGCCATTAACTAATATTTTTACAAGAACTGCTAAGTTTAATTCTGTGAATTGACTAGCCTCTGCAATACAGACCACAGGGCCAAACTGGCCATTAAGACCAATGGACTAGATTTTAGATGAGCGTCATTTACATAGTCTAAATACATTGAGCATTTATCTCTCTGTTCTTGTATTGGCCAGTTTGGCCCCACATTTCAGATACTTTTTTTTATAGAAATCTTGCCACATCCTGTGATGATCAGTTTGCTCACCACATGGGTGTATGGCTTGACACACATCTGGCATTGTAAGTTAGTAATAAAAAAATAAGCAATCCATGGCAACTAACCAAACAAGTCCTCAGTTAAGCATTTTGATAAATAACCGTTTCTTTACAGCCATTACATATTTTTTACAAGAACTGCTAAGTTTAATTCTATGAATTGACTAGCTTCTGCAATACAGAACCACAGGGCCAAACTGGCCATTAACACCAATGGACTAGATCTTAGATGAGCATCATTTACATAGTCTAAATACATTGACCATTTATCTCTCTGTTCTTGTATTGGTCTTTTTGGAGGTACTTTTAGGGAAGAATATATAGACAACCATGTGGTCGCAATGCGCAATGTGCAATACATCCATACGTAGTTCAGCAATGTCTTCTGAAATGCGTCAATACACTTTCGAATCATTTGTTTTTACTTGTTGCAAATGTATTTCCAGATTTGAAATCTCTAGTTCCCTTCCTTACCCGCTTTCTTTTATGTTAACAGAGTTATGTATCCTGAGTTTGATGTTGAAGACAGCCATTTTCTTCCATTTCTGTGTTTTGACAAGTATGTCATTGATGGTATTGAGTGTGCCCATGGATGTCTACAAGTGGATGAATATGTGCGTGAAAGGCCTGTTGCAGTCAGGGCCCCTTATACTGGAAAGAGAGGAGACATAGATGATGATATTGAACTTCCTTGCGAAACAGTTCAACATCTAGTTGCGACAGAAGGTGGAAAAAAGATTGCAAGAACACTTTTTGAGGATCTCTGGTGTACTATTCAGATAGGAACGCATTTTCAGAGCATCGGAAGAAAACATGTGTATGTTGGTGTTGATGGTTGTGTTCGATTGAAAGGGGTGCAGCTTCTTTCGACCGACCCGATACGTGAGTGGCATCGACTGGTAAGGGAGAATTACAGGGCTGTAGTAGGCATTTTAAGGGCTATTTTTTTGCTGCAGGTGGTATTCCTCCAGAGATTCAGGATTTGTTACAATGATAGATGGAGATGAAGGCATTGCAAACATTGATTTATACCATATCCATGCATCTTTGATTCCCATTGGAGTTGGATGCTTGGTATTTCAGAAGATGTTTGACCACGTGAATACAACAATTGAGGATCAGAAAAGGGAAGCCATTTTCCTGAGTCTGCAGCCTTTTCTTCACAACTGGAGAAACTTGGCTGTCGGCAATGCATTGTTGAATGCAACATACACACATCCACAAGGAGGGATGTACGCTATTACTCCTGTCAGAATAGCTCGCTGGTTGGGGATATATGTACCTACTTATCAGGCCATGCCAGAAGCAGACAGAGTTCATATTGAGCTCCTGTATGATTATGAGATGTTTTTCCTGTATCTTCGCAATAGAATCGCACATCGGATGGAGGCACTTAAGGACTACAGGAGACTCCAGAATGGTCAGGAATACAGTGTGACAGGAGCTGATTACCTCTTCATCATAAAATTTGGACTGGTTATATGTCATGTACAGAAGCAGTTATCTGACGCTGGTGAGCTCAAATCTTTAAAGCTATCTCATTTCACCTCAGGACTATATCCCAAGGGAGCCTAGCAGCACCCCATTTTGTAGTTAGTCTTTTGCTATTCATCTGTCTTTGGTCAACACTTGAAGCTTAGTTGTTGAGCCTTGTTTGTGGTTTTGAGTCTTGTTTGTAGTTGAGTCTTTGGTCAGCACCTTGTATGTAGTATGTTGTATTCCTCATGTCTGGGAAGTTGTGGGAGTACTAGTTATCTTCTTTGTCAATCTTCTAGATATGTTTTTGATTTCATGGATGTATGTGCTAGCCAAATGTTTGTACGCTCTCTGTAAGCAAATCCAGAAGTCAGTGGCTCACTGAGAGTTTGAATGATGATCAAAGATACGCTTGGTTCATGATGGGACCTTTGATTGTTGTAATCCCTGCCTTGGGCCTTGTATTTCTGAATGAAGTAGTAGCACCGCCGTTTAACTCTGCCTCTTGCAGCCATGGGCACCCACGCCTTGTCCTGCACTTTTTTTAGGGCTCTAGCTTGTGCGATGACCCAGCCATTAGATAGCCAGCATCATCATCGGTATGCAGCGCAGTCACATGATAGTATGATACTACCAACATGATAATTTGCACTGTATATGGAGATAATAACACTAGTGACATATGCTGTCACACCTTGATTTTCATGCCACAACACTTAAGCTAATAAATCATGATAAAATGTGGTTTGACAAAATCTTTTGATTGTTTTGGACCTTGCCTTGATTGGATTTTGTGTGTTGTTTGCAAGTGCTATAAAAATCAAATAAATCCTCCAACTCCTATCTTCATCTCCTTGCTCCAAACTCTTGAACTAATGATCATGCCATGTGTATAGGACATAAAAATAATTTCTTACAAAAATAATTTGGCCAAATAGTATTTTCAAAAAATTAGTTTTCCAAAAACCCCCTGAATTGAGGCTTGCACTGCAAGTACCTAATTGAGGACAGTAAAAATCTTTCCAAAAATATATTTGACTCCTATTAGATATAGGATACCCAGAAACCATAAAAATATAATTTTAAAAGTTATTTTCCTATTTTATTTAAAGGCTTTTTCTTAAGGCCAGAAATGGTCTTAAATAGGTTAAAATTATTTTAAAGCTTGAAAAATATTTGAGAAAAATCAGGGAAACTCAGTGGACATATATTGTCCGTATATATGAGTTTCAACACATGGTCATGTTCAAAATATTGGACAAAACCTCCCAAAACCATTTCTGCCCATTTCAAGGATTTGGAATATTTCTACAGGAAATATTTTCATAAAAATCCAAGAAAATTCTAGCATGTCACATAAAAGTCATTTCTGCCCAAAATTCTAGCATTTTCATAACTATAATCCTAGAAAAGTTAAATAAATATTTTTAGAGCATTTTTATTTTCTGCCTTGTTGTGTTGCTTATTATGGTTGCTTTTGACGATAGTTGACGAAGTAGATGAAATGCTCAGAGTTGGACCAGAGATATTTGAAGACCTCGAAGACTTTGTTAAAACAGGCAAGCAGCCCTTTGACCATGTCTAAGAAACCCTTTTTATGCATGTCATATGGCACTTTTATTGCTTGCATCGAAGTCATGATAAAATGGTGACCACTTGAGGTGGTTTTCCTCCGTTGCTTTTCTCGTTGACACTTGCATGATGCATGACCCTACCTTCTTATGAGGGTTATGCGAGTGGGTGTAGTTAGGATGCTAAGTAGATGCTACGCAAATGGGATGGGTATATGCATGGTGATGGAAGCAAGGTTTTTTTTCAAAAACTTTTCGAAAACCCCATTGGGTGCCACTTATGCCCGAGGGAGATAATGAGTTGGGTAACCACTTGATGACGAAGTGGTGTACCGAGGCAAGTGTGTGTGTGTGTTGTTTTTTTCAAAACGGATTGGTTTAAGTTGCGATCGTTATTCCAACCTTACATGCGCAACCACTCTACCCTTGTATGGGAAAGGGCATTATTGATTACCTAGGCCAATACTAGCTTGGAGCCCACATTACTAGTGACGGGAGAGTTGTTGGTGCGCTCTCTCGGGACGGGGTCGTGCCAGGTAGGGCGGCCATGACTGTTTTCACAGGGCACCGGATACACCATTGTGTCCCCTCTCGGATGTTACGATCTCGAGTGAGTCTCGTATGATGTACATCGTGAGGATACGGAACAACGAGTGGACTCCTTGTTAGTGATTGGGTGCTTACCCCGGGTACTTGAGGTACCGCGGGTCGTGGATGACACGAAAGTTCCCCGGATCTTGTGGGTAAAGTGTGCAACCTCTGCAGAGTGTAAAACTATTCGAATAGCCGTGTCCACGGTCAAGGACAGTTGGGTAACCGCTCTTGGGCTACGTCCACTTGTTTTCAACCAGTGTGTGTGGGAAGAACTACTTGGGTCAAGTCAAAGGACTTGACATGATTGCGCTGGGTTGATGCCCACTCTATTTACGTTGATATATGTAACCTGTCCTCATGGTTACTTGAATTCTCCTGATGCACGTCTTACAAGTTGTTGAACATGTCATTGCACTCAAAACTAGCTTTCTGCAAAAAATTACCTATATCATGCATTGTTGTATCTCGAACCAAAACATGGGTTGCTTGCGAGTACATTCAAAGTACTCATTGGTTTGCCACTGGTTATTTTATTGGCCAGGCATGAAAGAACATTGATATGAAGAAGAATACTTCGGTGACGAACATGCGATCTAGGACGCTTCCCAGTCAGAATGCCTATAGGGTTAAGGCAGATAGCATGGGTCCAAGTTATCGACGAAGATTTCTGCTGCAAAGTTATACTCAAGACTGGACCATATTGGTCATAATTTGTGTAAGACAGTATTTATGGATGTAAGAATCTTGTTATTCAGCTTCTGTGTGTTTAATGAGCATTGATCTCTGGGATAACTGTACACGTGCATTCGGTGATCTCGACTTATGAGTCGGGGTCCCCACACAGCTGGTATCAGAGCCATCCTGGCTGTAAAGAAACGGTTATTTATCAAAATGCTGAACTGAGGACTTGTTTGTTTATTTGCCATGGATTGCTTATTTTTTTATTACTAACTTACAATGCCAGATGTGTGTCAAGCCATACACCCATGTGGTGAGCAAACTGATCATCACAGGATGTGGCAAGCTTTCTATAAAAAAAGTATCTAAAATGTGGGCCAAACTGGCCAATACAAGAACAGAGAGATAAATGCTCAATGTATTTAGACTATGTAAATGACGCTCATCTAAAATCTAGTCCATTGGTCTTAATGGCCAGTTTGGCCCTGTGGTCTGTATTGCAGAGGCTAGTCAATTCACAGAATTAAACTTAGCAGTTCTTGTAAAAATATTATTTAATGGCTGTAAAGAAACGGTTATTTATCAAAATGCTGAACTGAGGACTTGTTTGGTTAGTTGCCATGGATTGCTTATTTTTTTTATTACTAACTTACAATGCCAGATGTGTGTCAAGCCACACACCAATGTGGTGAGCAAACTGATCATCACAGGATGTGGCAAGCTTTCTATAAAAAAATTATCTGAAATGTGGGGCGCAGTTTGGAAATGTGGCATGCCAGAATTAGATAAAGAATGCATACACACTTAACACTTAACAAAGTCAAACTTGCCTAACTATAATGTACTCCACTTGGCTAGGCAAATGTAGTAGTAAACTGTGGCAAACAACAGCAAAACACCACCTGAGCTATGTTCTGGCAGTGGAAAATCTAATATAAGAAATAAGAACAGTTTTTGCCCATTGAATACCCTATCTGTGAATGATAATTTGATGAACCGGCGTCATGTATAATCACACAAACTAACTATTGTTGAACAAATTAAAACAAACAGACCCTGTACACAAGGGCTGCAATCTGCGTGAGCTGGGCCGAATAGACGAGCGTCAGACATTATGCAACGCCCATGCAAACAGCAAACTGGGCCATACAGAGGCCCAACTGGGTTTAAACCGCGCATGCAGAATAACTATTATGCGCCCACAGCGAGGCGTAATCCGGACGAGCAACTGGGCCGGAACCCAACAGTAGAGGGAGGAGAGAGGTGCACTAGGCTGCTCACCAGTGGGCCGAACAGGCCGGTCGGTGACGATGCGGAGCTGCGCCTGCTGGACCAGCTGGCTGCGGCCCAAGCGCGAAGCAGACGCGAGGCAGCTGGGGCGGGGTCAACGTGGGACACCTCGTTCCCGATGGCGGCTGAAGACGCGAGGAGCGGAGCTCCTGGCGGCGCCCGCGAGACAACGGGGGTCGGGGACAGTGGATCCGGGCGGCAGGGGGCGCGGTGGCTCGGATCTCGTCGGATCTGGAGCTGCCGGGGCGAGGGCGAACGTCTCCGGGAGCTTGTGGCGGAGACGCCTCGTTCCCGATCTGGCGATGACGGCTGAAGACGCGAGCAGCGGAGCTCCTGGCGGCGCCCACGAGACGACGGAGGTCGGGGACAGCGGATCGGGGCGGCAGGGGGCGCGTTGGCTCGGATCTCGCCGCATCCGGAGCTGCCGGGCCGAGGGCGAGCATCTCCGACAGCTTGCGGCGGCCAGAAAGCTTCGTGCGACGACGGTTCGATCTGGTGGTGCGGCGGCTGCTCGTGCTGGTGACGCTGGAGGCTGATGGCGATGGCGCGGCGCTCGGGATGCCCACGGGGCTGGCCGGTGCTGCTGCTTCTGCTGCCGGTAGCGGCCGGGATGCTCGGGAGGCAGGAGGAGGCGAGGGGCGGGAGTGCACGGGCTCGGGGAGGGCCTCGCTCGGGCCCGAGCGGGCCTCGCTGTTGCCGAGGGAATGTGGGCGTGGTGAGATCCGCACGATCTGATCCGAGATCGCGGCGGCGGCTGGGTGGCAGCTGGCGGGCGTGGGTTGGCCGGCGCGCAAGACGAGCAGTAGGCGGTGGCTGGCGGAAGTGGGTTGGCCGGCGCGCAAGACGATTAGGACGCTAGGAGGTGGCTGCGCACGGGAAATACGAGCAATTCTAGGGTTTTCGTCCATTTTTGGAGTACCTGTCTTTTATAGGCAGGGCTTTGTGGGCTTTGTGGGCTTTGTTGGGCTAGCTTCGGGAGGTTGTACACATACCAAAATCACTAACTTTCAGGTCCAACACGAAAGCACATAGGTTTGCTAAACATATTTTATATCAAGAGCAACTAGTTAATGAGCGCTTCTTCGAGGGCCTCGCAATGATCAACGTCACTTGGCGCACTCTCAGCTGCCCGTCACATGTCGCGCTCTGGGTGTTTTCTCTGGATTTTAATTTTTTATTTTTCTGCAGATGTTTTCGGCTTTTTAAACGGGGTTTTCGGTTTTTTCAATGTTTCGGTTTTCTACCGGTCTTCCTTAGCTTTTGGGTAAAAAAATTAAAAAAAAATTGCGCGAAAAACGTGTTTTCTTTTTTTTTTCTCTTTCATGAGAGTCATGGTTTTGCTTCCGCCAAATGCACGGTTGTGCTTTCGGGAGATTCACGGTCGTGCCTTTCGGAAACGGAGAAAATGCGTTTTTTTCTTCTGCGAGAGGCACGGTTTTGCTTCCGCGAGAGGCACGGTTGTGCTTTCGCGAGAGTCACGGCCGTGCCTTTCGGAAACGTAAAAAAATATTTTCTGTTTTGTTTTTCCTTCCACAAGAGGCATGGTTTTGCTTCCGCGAGAGACACGGTTATGCTTTTACAAGAGTCACGGTCGTGTCTTTCAGAAAAGGAAAAAAACACGTTTTCTAATTTTTTTCTTTCGCGAGAGGCACGATTTCGCGAGAGTCACGGCCGTGCCACTTGGAAACGAAAAAAACGCGTTATCTCTTTTTTTCCTTCCACGGGAGGCCCGGTTTTGCTTCTGTGAGAGGCACAGTTGTGCTTTCGCGAGAGTCACGGCTGTGCCTCTCGGAAACGAAAAAAACGCGTTTTCTGTTTTTTTCTTCTGCGAGAGGGACAATTTTGTTTCAGCGAGAGGCACGAGCATGCCTCTTTCGGAAAGAGAAAAAACCCATGCTCCCGGGTCGGGTTTTTTTCGTGAAAAAAAATCGTCAAAACCTATCAACATGAGATCTAGTTTAAGATCTCGACGAGAGGAATCCAACGGTGAAAACGGTTCAAAATTTGGACGCATAGTTTAAGAGATAAAATATTTTTAATAAACAGATCTACGAAAAAGGAGAAGACCATCATGTTGCCACAAGTGGCGTGATACATCTTCGTCATATCTACTTTTCCAAACACTTTTGCCCTTGTTTTGGACTCTAACTTGCATGATTTGAATGGAACTAACCCGGACTGTCGTTGTTTTCAGCAGACTTTCCATGGTGTTATTTATGTGCAGAAACAAAAGTTCTCGGAATGACCTAAAACTCCACGGAACATCTTTTTGGAAAATATTTAAAATACTGGAAGAAAAATCCACGTCAGGGGGCCCACACCCTGTCCATGAGGGTGGGGGGCGCGCCTGCCCCCCTCCCCTGGGCGCGCGCCCTGCCTCGTGGGCCCCCTGACGCTCCACCGACCTCAACTCCAACTCCATATATTCACATTCGGGGAGAAAAAAACAGAGAGAATGATTCATCACGTTTTACGATACAGAGCCACCGACAAGCCCTAAAACCTCTCGGGAGGACTGATCTGGAGTACGTTCAGAGCTCCGGAGAGGGGGATTCATCGCCGTCGTCGTCATCAACCATCCTCCATCACTAATTTCATGATGCTCACCGCCGTTCTTGAGTAATTCCATCGTAGGCTTGCTGGACGGTGATGGGTTGGATGAGATCTATCATGTAATCGAGTTAGTTTTGTTAGGGTTTGATCCCTAGTATCCACTATGTTCTGAGATTGATGTTGCTATGACTTTGTTATACTTAATGCTTGTCACTAGGGCCCGAGTGCCATGATTTCAGATCTGAACCTATTATGTTTTCATGAATATATGTGAGTTCTTGATCCTATCTTGCAAGTCTATAGTCACCTACTATGTGTTATGATCCGGCAACCCCGAAGTGACAATAATCGGGACCACTCCCGGTGATGACCATAGTTTGAGGAGTTCATGTATTCACTATGTGTTAATGCTTTGGTCCGGTACTCTATTAAAAGGAGGCCTTAATATCCCTTAGTTTCCATTAGGACCCCGCTGCCACGGGAGGGTAGGACAAAAGATGTCATGCAAGTTCTTTTCCATAAGCACGTATGACTATATTCGGAATACATGCCTACATTACATTGATGAATTGGATCTAGTTCTGTGTCACCCTATGTTATGATTGTTACATGATGAACCTCATCCGGCATAATTCTCCATCACCGATCCAATGCCTACGAGCTTTTCACATATTGTTCTTCGCTTATTTACTTTTCCATTGCTACTTTTACAATCACTACAAAACCCAAAAATATTACTTTTGCTATCGTTACCGTTACTTCCATATTAATTTGCTACTAAATACTTTGCTGCAGATACTAAGTTATCCAGGTATGGTTGAATTGACAACTCAACTGCTAATACTTGAGAATATTCTTTGGCTCCCCTTGTGTCGAATCAATAAATTTGGGTTGAGTACTCTACCCTCGAAAACTGTTGCGATCCCCTATACTTGTGGGTTATCAAGACTATTTTCTGGCACCGTTGCCGGGGAGCATAGCTCTACTCTTTGAGTCACTTGGGATTTATATCTGCTGGTCACTATGAAGAACCTAAAAGACGCGAAAACAACAATTTATCCCTCAACTACGAGGGGAGGTAAGGAACTGCCACCTAGCTCTGCACTTGATTCACCTTCTGTTTTGAGTAAGCTTGCGACACCTAAACCTGCTTCTGCTATTCATTCTGATATGTCGCATGTTATTGATGATGCCACTTCTGCTATGCATGATACTTATGATGAAACTACTTCTATGCTTGATACTACTGTGCCACTTGGTGAATTTCTTGATGAACAACTTGCTAGGGCTAGAGAGAATGAAATTATTGATAATATTGAAGGAAGTGATGATGAAGAATCTCCCCCTAATAAATATGAATTGCCTGTTGTGCCTAAGGATTATGTTCTGGAAAAAGAAGCTGCTAGAGCTATTTTAGCTTGCAATGATAGATACGAGCTCAAGAGGTTATTAGCTAAATGGAAGCAGCAATCTTTTAATGCTATAATGAAACCTGATCCTGCTTTTGCTACTTCACCTATCTGTGTTCCTGATAAGGATTATGAATTCTCTGTTGATCCTGATATAATTACTTTGGTTGAATCTGATCCTTTTTATGGCTATGAATCTGAAACTGTTGTGGCACATCTTACTAAATTAAATGATACAGCCACCCTGTTCACTAATGATGAGAAATCGCGCTACCTTTATATCCTTACAATATTTCCGTTCTCACTAAAGTGTGATGCTAAGATATGGTTTAATTATCTTGATCCTGGTTGTGTGCGTAGTCCCCAGGATATGATTTATTACTTCTCCGCTAAATATTTCCCTGCTCATAAGAAACAAGTTGCTTTAAGGGAAATATACAATTTTGTGCAAATTGAAGAAGAGAGTCTCCCACAAGCTTGGGGGAGGCTTCTCAAGTTACTAAATGCTTTGCCAGACCATCCTCTTAAGAAAAATGAAATACTTGATATCTTTTATAATGGACTAACCGATGCTTCCAGAGATTACCTAGATAGTTGTGTTGGTTCTGTTTTCAGGAAAAGAACACCGGATGAAGCTGAAATTCTATTGAATAATATGTTGACAAATGAAAATAATTGGACACTTCCTGAGGCAGTTTCTGAGCATATTCCTAAACCAACTCCGAAGAAAAGAGGTGTTCTATTTCTCAGTCCTGAAGATATGCAAGAGGCAAAGAAATCTATGAAAGAAAAAGGTATTAAAGCTTAAGATGTTAAGAATTTACCTCCTATTGATGAAATACATGGCCTTAATTTACCACCTGTTGAAGAAACATTGGTCTTAATCCATAACCTATTGAAGAAACTCATGGTCTTGATAACCCGACACAGGTAGTAAAGGTAAATTCTCTCTATAGATATGATAAAGCTGAAATCCCTCTTACTAAGTTTGCTAGCCAATGCTTAGATGAGTTTGATAATTTTATGGTGAAGCAAGAAGATTTTAATGCTTATTTTGGTAGACAATTGAAATATAATCCCGATACGCTTGAATACTTGGGTGATTATATGTCTAGAGTTAAAGGTGAACTTAAACTCATTAGTAAACATGCTTCTATGGTTACCACTCAAGTAGAACAAGTACTTAAAGCTCGAAATGATTTGCTCTATGAATTGAATAGTAAGAAAAATGATTATGCTGTCAGAGTGGCTACTAGAACCGGTAGAATGACTCAGGAACCTTTGTATCCTGAAGGACACCCTAAGAGAATTGAACAAGATTCTCAGAGAAATAATATTGATGCACCTAGTCTTTTTCCTCCCAAACCATCCTTTTTCTTGGATGGTAAAGAAAGGGAGCCATGGGTTGTTTCCTCCCAAACCATCCAAGAAAAAGGATGATGAGGATTTTGAGCGCTTTGCTGAAATGATTAGACCTATCTGTTTGCGTATGCGATTAACTGATATGCTCAAAATGAATCCTTATGCTAAATATATGAAAGATATTGTTACTAATAAAAGGAAGATACCAGAAGCTGAAATCTCCACCATGCTTGCTAATTATACTTTTAAGGGTGGAATACCAAAGAAACTCGGAGATCCAGGAGTACCAACTATACCATGCTCCATTAAAAGAAATTATGTTAAAACTGCTTTATGTGATCTTGGAGCCGGTGTTAGTGTTATGCCTCTCTCTTTATATCGTAGACTTGACTTGAATAAGTTGACACCTACTGAAATATCTTTGCAAATGGCTGATAAATCAACTGCTATACCTGTCGGTATTTGTGAGGATGTGCCTATTGTGGTTGCAAATGTTACTATTTTAACGGACTTTGTCATTCTTGATATTCCCGAGGACGATAGTATGTCTATTATTCTTGGAAGACCTTTTTTGAATACTATAGGGGCTGTTATTGATTGCAACAAAGGCAATGTCACTTTTCATGTTAATGATAATGAGCATACAGTACACTTTCTGAGGAAACAACCTCAAGTCCACAGTATCAATTCTATTGGAAAAATTCCATTGATTATTTTTGGAGGTTTTGAATTTCCTCTTCCTACTGTCAAAAAGAGATATGATATTCTTATTATTGGGGATGTGCATATCCCCGTTGAGGTAACATAGTGTTATTCAAAATTTCTCCAGTTCCATGTTATTCAGAATGAGTTCGTTAACAAGACTTGATCAACCTTGTTAGTGGAATCTTTTTGATGAGCATGAGATGGATGAAACTAGAAGGCACAACCTGTTGGGGAACGTAGTAATTTCTATTGGGGATCGTAGCAGAAATTAAAAAAATTCTACGCATCACCAAGATCAATCTATGGAGTATTCTAGCAACAAGGGGAATAGGAGTGCATCTACATACCCTTGTAGATCGCGAGCGGAAGCGTTCAAGTGAACGGGGATGATGGAGTCGTACTCGCCGTGATCCAAATCACCGATGACCAAGTGCCGAACGGACAGCACCTCCGCGTTCAACACACGTACGGTTGGGAAGACGTCTCCTCCTTCTTGATCCAGCAAGGGGGAAGGAGAGGTTGATGAAGATCCAGCAGCACGACGGCGTGGTGGTGGATGCAGCAGGATCCCGGCAGGGCTTCGCCAAGCACAAGCGGGGAGGAGAGGTGTAACTGAGGGAGATGGAGGCGCCAAGAGCAAGGTGCGGCTGCCCTCCCTCCCTTCCACTATATATAGGGGCTAGGGGGGCGCATGCCCCCTTGGAGATCCCATCTAAAGGGGGGGCGGCCCCTGGGGGCAACGGCCCCCTTTAGGGTTTCCAACCAGGGGGGCGCATGCCCCCTCGGGGGGCAACGCCCCCCTAGGGTTTCCAACCCTAGGCGCCTTGGGCTCTTGGGTGGGGCGCACCCGCCCACCAGGGGCTCGTTCCCACGCCACTTCAGCCCATGGGGACCTCCGGGATAGGTGGCCCCATCCGGTGGACCCCCGGGACCCTTCCGGTGGCCCCGGTACAATACCGGTGACCCCCGAAACTTTACTGATGGCCGAAACTGGACTTCCTATATATATAAATCTTTACCTCCGGACCATTCCGGAAATCCTCGTTACATCCGGGATCTCATCCGAGACTCCGAACAACTTTCGGGTTACTGCATACTAATATCTCTACAACCCTAGCGTCACCGAACCTTAAGTGTGTAGACCCTACGGGTTCGGGAGACATGCAGACATGAACGAGACGCCTCTCCGGTCAATAACCAACAGCGGGATCCGGATACCCATGTTGGCTCCCACATGCTCCTCGATGATCTCATCGGATGAACCACGATGTCGAGGACTTAATCAATCCCGTATTCAATTCCCTTTGTCAATCGGTACGTTACTTGCCCGAGACTCGATCGTCGGTATCCCAATACCTTGTTCAATATCGTTACCGGCAAGTCACTTTACTCATACCGTAATGCATGATCCCATGACCAGACACTTGGTCACATTGAGCTCATTATGATGATGCATTACCGAGTGGGCCCAGAGATACCTCTCCGTCATACGGAGTGACAAATCCCAGTCTCGATTCGTGCCAACCCAATAGACACTTTCGGAGATACCCGTAGTGCACCTTTATAGCCACCCAGTTACGTTGTGACGTTTGGCACACCCAAAGCACTCCTACGGCATCCGGGAGTTGCACAATCTCATGGTCTAAGGAAATGATACTTGACACTGGAAAAGCTCTAGCAAACGAACTACACGATCTTTGTGCTATGCTTAGGTTTGGGTCTTGTCCATCACATCATTCTCCTAATGATGTGATCCCGTTATCAATGACATCCCCATGTCCATAGCCAGGAAACCATGACTATCTGTTGATCAACGAGCTAGTCAACTAGAGGCTCACTAGGGACACATTGTGGTCTATGTATTCACACATGTATTACAATTTCCGAATAATACAATTATAGCATGAATAATAGACAATTATCATGAACAAGGAAATATAATAATCATTTTATTATTGCCTCTAGGGCATATTTCCAACAGTCTCCCACTTGCACTAGAGTCAATCATCTAGTTACATTGTGATGAATCGAACACCCATGGAATTCTGGTGTTGATCATGTTTTGCTGTAGGGAGAGGTTTAGTCAACAGATCTGCTACATTCAGGTCCGTATGTACTTTACAAATTTCTATGTTTCCATTTTGAACACTTTCACGAATGGAGTTGAAGCGACGCTTGATATGCCTGGTCTTCCTGTGAAACCTGGGCTCCTTGGCAAGGGCAATAGCTCTAGTGTTGTCACAGAAGAGAGTCATCGGCCCCGACGCATTGGGTATGACTCCTAGGTCGGTGATGAACTCCTTCACCTAGATTGCTTCTTGTGCAGCCTCCAAGGCTGCCATGTATTCTGCTTCACATGTAGATCTTTCCACGACGCTTTGCTTGCAACTGCACCAGCTTACTGTCCCACCATTCAAATATACATGTATCCAGTTTGTGACTTAGAGTCATCCAGATCTGTGTCGAAGCTAGCATCGACGTAACCCTTTACGACGAGCTCTTCGCCACCTCCATAAACGAGAAACATATCCTTGGTACTTTTCAGGTACTTCAGGATGTTTTTGACCGCTGTCCAGTGTTCCTTGCTGGGATTACTTTGGTACCTACCTACCAAACTTACGACAAGGTTTACATCAGGTCTGGTACACAGCATGGCATACATAATAGACCCTATGGCTGAGGCATAGGGGATGACACGCATCTCTTCTATATCTTCTGCCGTGGTCGGGCATTGAGTTGTGCTCAATTGCACACCTTGCAATATAGGCAAGAACCCCTTCTTGGACTGATCCATATTGAACTTCTTCAATATCTTGTCAAGGTACGTACTTTGTGAAAGACCGATGAGGTGTCTCGATCTATCTCTATAGATCTTGATGCCTAATATATAAGCAGCTTCTCCAAGGTCCTTCATTGAAAAACACTTGTTCAAGTAGGCCTTTATGCTTTCCAAGAATTCTATATCATTTCCCATCAACAGTATGTCATCCACATATAATATGAGAAATGCTACAGAGCTCCCACTCACTTTCTTGTAAACGCAGGCTTCTCCATAAGTCTGCATAAACCCAAACGCTTTGATCATCTCATCAAAGCGAATGTTCCAACTCCGAGATGCTTGCACCAGCCCATAGATTGAGCGCTGGAGTTTGCACACCTTGTTAGCATTCTTAGGATCGACAAAACCTTCCGGCTGCATCATATACAATTCTTCCTTAAGAAAGCCGTTAAGGAATGCCGTTTTGACGTCCATTTGCCATATCTCATAATCATAGAATGCGGCAATTGCTAACATGATTCAGACGGACTTCAGCTTCGCTACGGGTGAGAAAGTCTCATCGTAGTCAACCCCTTGAACTTGTCGATAACCCTTAGCGACAAGTCGAGCCTTATAGATGGTCAAATTACCATCCGCGTCTGTCTTCTGCTTAAAGATCCATTTATTTTCTATGGCTCGCCGATCATTGGGCAAGTCAGTCAAAGTCCATACTTTGTTTTCATACATGGATTCTATCTCGGTTTTCATGGCTTCCAGCCATTTGTTGGAATCTGGGCCCGCCATCGCTTCTTCATAATTAGAAGGTTCACTGTTGTCCAACAACATGATCTCCAGGAGAGGGTTGCCGTACCACTCTGGTGCCGAACGTGTCCTTGTGGACCTACGAAGTTCAGTAGGAGCTTGATCCGAAGTATCTTGATCATCATCATTAACTTCCTCTCTAATCGGTGCAGGCACCACAAGAACATTTTCCTGAGCTGCGCTACTCTCTGCTTCAAGAGGCAGTACTTCATCAAGCTCTACTTTCCTCCCACTTACTTCTTTCGAGAGAAACTCCTTCTCTAGAAAGGATCCATTCTTGGCAACGAAGATCTTGCCTTCGGATCTGAGGTAGAAGGTATACCCAATGGTTTCCTTAGGGTATCCTATGAAGACGCATTTTTCCGACTTGGGTTCGAGCTTTTCAGGTTGAAGTTTCTTAACATAAGCATCGCATCCCCAAACTTTTAGAAACGACAGCTTAGGTTTCTTCCCAAACCACAATTCATACGGTGTCGTCTCAACGGATTTCGACGGAGCCCTATTTAAAGTGAATGCGGCAGTCTCTAAAGCATAGCCCCAAAATGAGAGCGGTAGATCGGTAAGAGACATCATAGATCGCACCATATCCAATAGAGTGCGATTACGACGTTCGGACACACCGTTACGCTGAGGTGTTCCAGGCGACGTGAGTTGTGAAACGATTCCACATTTCCTTAAGTGTGTACCAAATTTGTGACTTAAATATTCTCCCCCATAGTCTGACCGTAAGAGCTTTATTTTTCTATCACATTGATTCTCAACCTCACTCTGAAATTCCTTGAACTTTTCAAAGGTCTTAGACTTGTGTTTCATTAAGTAGACATACCCATATCTACTCAAGTCATCAGTGAGAGTGAGAACATAACGATAGCCACCGCGAGCCTCAACACTCATTGGACCGCACACATCAGTATGTATAATTTCCAATAAGTTGGTTGCTCGCTCCATTGTTCCGGAGAACGGAGTCTTGGTCATTTTACACATGAGGCATGGTTCGCACGTGTCAAATGATTCGTAATCAAGAGACTCTAAAAGTCCATCTTCTTGGAGCTTCTTCATGCGTTTGACACCTATGTGACCAAGGCGGCAGTGCCACAAGTATGTGGGACTATCATTATCAACTTTACATCTTTTGGTATTCACACTATGAACATGTGTAACATTACGCTCGAGATTCATCAAGAATAAACCATTCACCAGCGGGGCATGACCATAAAACATATCTCTCATATAAATAGAACAACCATTATTCTCGGATTTAAATGAGTAGCCATCTCGAATTAAACGAGATCCTGATACAATGTTCATGCTCAAAGATGGAACTAAATAACAATTATTGAGGTTTAAAACTAATCCCGTAGGTAAATGTAGAGGTAGCGTGCCAACGGCGATTACATCGACCTTGGAACCATTCCCGACGCGCATCGTCACCTCGTCCTTTGCCAGTCTTTGCTTATTCCGCAGCTCTTGCTTTGAGTTACAAATATGAGCAACCACACTGGTATCAAATACCCAGGAGCTACTACGAGTGCTGGTAAGGTACACATCAATAACATGTATATCACATATACCTTTGGTGTTGCCGGCCTTCTTGTCCACTAAGTATTTGGGGCAGTTCCGCTTCCAGTGACCACTTCCCTTGCAATAAAAGCACTCACTTTCAGGCTTGGGTCCATTCTTTGACTTCTTCCTGGCAACTGATTTACCAGGCGCGGCAACTTCCTTGCCGTCCTTCTTGAAGTTCTTCTTACCCTTGCCTTTCTTGAACTTAGTGGTTTTATTCACCATCAACACTTGATGTTCCTTTTTGATCTCCACCTCCGCTGATTTCAACATTGAATATACCTCGGGAATGGTCTTTTCCATCCCCTGCATATTGAAGTTCATCACAAAGCTCTTGTAGCTTGGTGGAAGCGACTGAAGGATTCTGTCAATGACCACGTCATCCGGGAGATTAACTCCCAGCTGAGTCAAGAGGTTGTGCAACCCAGACATCTTGAGTATGTGTTCACTGACAGAGCTATTTTCCTCCATCTTACAACTAAAGAACTTGTCGGAGACTTCATATCTCTCGACCCGGGCATGAGCTTGGAAAACCATTTTCAGGTCCTCGAACATCTCATATGCTCCATGTTGCTCAAAACGCTTTTGGAGCCCCGGTTCTAAGCTGTAAAGCATGCCGCACTAAACGAGGGAGTAATCATCAGCACATGACTGATAGGCGTTCATAACGTATTGGTTTGCTGGGAATGGTGCTTCACCTAGCGGTGCTTCTAGGACATAATCTTTCTTGGCAGCTATGAGGATGATCCTCAGGTTCCAGACCCAGTCCGTATAGTTGCTGCCATCATCTTTTAGCTTGGTTTTCTCTAGGAACGCGTTGAAGTTGAGGGCAACCTTAGCGTGGGCCATTTGATCTACAAGACACATTGTAAAGATTTTAGACTAAGTTCATGATAATTAAGTTCATCTAATCAAATTATTCAATGAACTCCCAGTCAGACAGACATCCCTCTAGTCATCTAAGTGAAACATGATCCGAGGCAACTAGGCCGTGTCCGATCATCACGTGAGACGGACTAGTCAACATTGGTGAACATCTCCATGTTGATCATATCTTCCATACGACTCATGCTCGACCTTTCGGTCCTCCGTGTTCCGAGGCCATGTTTGTACATGCTAGGCTCGTCAAGTCAACCTAAGTGTATTGCGTGTGTAAATCTGGCTTACACCCGTCGTATTCGAACATTAGAATCTATCACACCCGATCATCATGTGGTGCTTCAAAACAACGAACCTTCGCAATGGTGCACAGTTAGGGGGAACACTTTCTTCAAATTAATTCGAGGGATCATCTTATTTAAGCTACCGTCGTTCTAAGCAAATAAGATGTAAAACATGATAAACATCACATGCAATCAAATAGTGACATGATATGGCCATTATCATTTCGCTCCTTTGATCTCCATCTTCGGGGCGCCATGATCATCGTCATCACCGGCATGACACCATGATCTCCATCATCATGATCTCCATCATCGTGTCTTCATGAAGTTGTCACGTCAACTATTACTTCTACTACTATGGCTGACACTTTGGCAATAAAGTAAAGTAATTACATGACGTTTATGTTGACACGCAGGTCATAAATAAATTAAGACAACTCCTATGGCTCCTGCCGGTTGTCATACTCATTGACATGCAAGTCGTGGTTCCTATTACAAGAACATGATCATCTCATACATCACATATATCATTCATCACAACTTTTGGCCATATCACATCACAAAGCACTTGCTGCAAAAACAAGTTAGACATCCTCTAATTGTTGTTGCAAGTTTTTACGTGGCTGCTATAGGTTTCTAGCAAGAACGTTTCTTACCTACGCCAAAACCACAACATGAATTGCCAATTTCTATTTACCCTTCATAAGGACCATGTTCATCAAATCCGATCCAACTAAAGTGGGAGAGACAGACACCCGCCAACCACCTTATGCAACTAGTGCATGTCAGTCGGTGGAACCGGTCTCACGTAAGCGTACGTGTAAGGTTGGTCCGGGCCGCTTCATCCCACAATACCGCCGAATCAAGATAAGACTAGTAACGGCAAGATAATTGACAATATCAACGCCCACAACTGCTTTTTGTTCTACTCGTGCATAGAAACTACGCATAGACCTAGCTCATGATGCCACTGTTGGGGATCGTAGCAGAAATTAAAAAATTTCTACGCATCACCAAGATCAATCTATGGAGTATTCTAGCAACGAGGGGAATAGGAATGCATCTACATACCCTTGTAGATCGCGAGCGGAAGCGTTCAAGTGAACGGGGATGATGGAGTCGTACTCGCCGTGATCCAAATCACCGATGACCAAGTGCCGAACGGACAGCACCTCCGCGTTCAACACACGTACTGTTGGGAAGACGTCTCCTCCTTCTTGATCCAGCAAGGGGGAAGGAGAGGTTGATGAAGATCCAGCAGCACGACAGCGTGGTGGTGGATGCAGCAGGATCCCGGCAGGGCTTCGCCAAGCACAAGCGGGGAGGAGAGGTGTAACAGAGTGAGATGGAGGCGCCAAGAGCAAGGTGCGGCTGCCCTCCCTCCTTTCCACTATATATAGGGGCTAGGGGGGCGCATGCCCCCTTGGAGATCCCATCTAAAGGGGGGGGGCGGCGGCCCCTGGGGGCAACGCCCCCCTTTAGGGTTTCCAACCAGGGGGGGCGCATGCCCCCTCGGGGGGCAACGGCCCCCTAGGGTTTCCAACCCTAGGCGCCTTGGGCCCTTGGGTGGGGCGCACCAGCCCACCAGGGGCTGGTTCCCATGCCACTTCAGCCAATGGGGCCCTCCGGGAGAGGTGGCCCCATCCGGTGGACCCCCGGGGCCCTTCCGGTGGCCCCGGTACAATACCGGTGACCCCCGAAACTTTCCCGATGGCTGAAACTGGACTTCCTATATATAAATCTTTACCTCTGGACCATTTAGGAACTCCTCGTGACATCCGGGACTCCGAACAACTTTTGGGTTACTGCATACTAATATCTCTACAACCCTAGCATCACCGAACCTTAAGTGTGTAGACCCTACGGGTTCGGGAGACATGCAGACATGTCCGAGACGCCTCTCCGGTCAATAACCAACAGCGGGATATGGATACCCATGTTGGCTCCCACATGCTCCTCGATGATCTCATCGGATGAACCACGATGTCGAGGACTTAATCAATCCCGTATTCAATTCCCTTTGTCAATCGGTACGTTACTTGCCCGAGACTCGATCGTCGGTATCCCAATACCTTGTTCAATATCGTTACCGGCAAGTCACTTTACTCATACCGTAATGCATGATCCCATGACCAGACACTTGGTCACATTGAGCTCATTATGATGATGCATTACCGAGTGGGCCCAGAGATACCTCTCCGTCATACGGAGTGACAAATCCCAGTCTCGATTCGTGCCAACCTAACAGACACTTTCGGAGATAACCGTAGTGCACCTTTATAGCCACCCAGTTACGTTGTGACGTTTGGCACACCCAAAGCACTCCTACGGTATCCGGGAGTTGCACAATCTCATGGTCTAAGGAAATGATACTTGACACTGGAAAAGCTCTAGCAAACGAACTACACGATCTTTGTGCTATGCTTAGGTTTGGGTCTTGTCCATCACATCATTCTCCTAATGATGTGATCCCGTTATCAATGACATCCCCATGTCCATAGCCAGGAAACCATGACTATCTGTTGATCAACGAGCTAGTCAACTAGAGGCTCACTGGGGACACATTGTGGTCTATGTATTCACACATGTATTATGATTTCCGGATAATACAATTATAGCATGAATAATAGACAATTATCATGAACAAGGAAATATAATAATCATTTTATTATTGCCTCTAGGGCATATTTCCAACAATTTCAAAAAATTTCCTACGCACACGCAATATCATGGTGATGCATAGCAACAAGAGGGGAGAGTGTTGTCTATGTACCCTCGTAGACCGAAGCGGAAGCGTTGACGCAACATAGAGGAAGTAGTCGTATGTCTTCCCGGTCCAACCGATCCAAGCACCGTTACTCCGGCACCTCCGAGTTCTTGGCACACGTTCAGCTCGATGACGCTCCCCGGGCTCCGATCTAGCAAAGCTTCGGTGAGGAGTTCCGTCAGCACGACGGCGTGGTGACGATCTTGATGTTCAACCGTCGCAGGGCTTCTCCTAAGCACCGCTACAATATGACCGAGGTGGAATATGTGCGTTCTAGGGTGCCCTCCTGCCCCCGTATATAAAGGAGTGGAGGAGGGGAGGGCCGGCCCTCTCTATGGCGCGCCCTAGGGGAGTCCTACTCCCATCGGGAGTAGGATTCCCCTTTCCTAGTCCAACTAGGAGTCCTTCCATGTAGTAGGAGTAGGAGACAAGGAAGGGGAAGGGACAAGGGAAGGAAGGAGGGGGCGCAGCCCCTCCCCCTAGTCCAATTCGGACTAGGCCTTGGGTGGGCGCGCGGCCTGCCCTAGGCAGCCCCTCTCTCTTTCCCGTATGGCCCAATAAGGCCCAATACTTCTCCTGGCGAATTCCCGTAACTCTCCGGTACTCCGAAAATACCCGAACCACTCGGAACTTCTCCGATGTCCGAATATAGTCGACCAATATATCGATCTTTATGTCTCGACCATTTCGAGACTCCTCGTCATGTCCCCGATCTCATCCGGGACTCGGAACTCCTTCGGTACATCAAAACTCATAAACTCATTATATAACTGTCATCGAAACCTTAAGCGTGCGGACCCTACGGTTCGAGAACAATGTAGACATGACCAAGACACGTCTCCGGTCAATAACCAATAGCGGGACCTGGATGCCCATATTGGCTCCTACATATTCTACGAAGATCTTTATCGGTAAGACCGCATAACAACATACGTTGTTCCCTTTGTCATCGGTATGTTACTTGCCCGAGATTCGATCGTCGGTATCTCAATACCTAGTTCAATCTCGTTACTGGCAAGTCCCTTTACTCGTTCCGTAATACATCATCTCACAACTAACTCATTAGTTGCAATGCTTGCAAGGCTTATGTGATGTGCATTACCGAGAGGGCCCAGAGATACCTCTCCGACAATCGGAGTGACAAATCCTAATCTCGAAATACGCCAACCCAACAAGTACCTTCGGAGACACCTGTAGAGCACCTTTATAATCACCCAGTTACGTTGTGACGTTTGGTAGCACACAAAGTGTTCCTCCGGTAAACGGGAGTTGCATAATCTCATAGTCATAGGAACATGTATAAGTCATGAAGAAAGCAATAGCAACAAACTAAACGATCAAGTGTTAAGCTAACGGAGTGGGTCAAGTCAATCAGATCATTCATCTAATGATGTGATCCCATTAATCAAATAACAACTCTTTGTCTATAGTTAGGAAACATAACCATCTTTGATTAATGAGCTAGTCAAGTAGAGGCATACTAGTGACACTCTGTTTGTCTATGTATTCACACATGTATTATGTTTCCGGTTAATACCTTTCTAGCATGAATAATAAACATTTATCATGATATAAGGAAATAAATAATAACTTTATTATTGCCTCCAGGGCATATTTCCTTCACAACCTTCTGCACCCTCTCTCTACTTTCTGTTATTTAGTTGAATTAAAGTTAAAATAGTATTTTCCTGTCTGTTTTCTGATTTATCTGTTCAATATAAAAAATACCCCGAAAAAAAAAGTTCTCCAAATGCCCTGAAAATGATATATGATTTTTCTAGAATATTTGAGAATATCTGGAACTGAGAACACAGCAGGGGGAGCAAGCACCTGGCCACGAGGGTGGAGGGCGCGCCCTACCCATGGGCGTGCCCCCTGCCTCGTGGGCCCACGGTGGCCCCCCTCCACTTATTCTTGCACCCACACACTTCTTCTTCCTCTCAAAAAAATCACTATCTAGCTCAAGCACGAGTTCTAGCTCACTTTGTTGCGATTTTCGATCTCCTTGCTTAAAGCACCTCTCACAAAACTGCTTGGGGGGATTGTTCCTTGGCATGTGAGTCCTCCATTGGTCCAATTAGTTTTTGTTCTAGTGCTTTATTCATTGCAAATTTGTGCTGCCTAGGTGACCATGTTCTTGAGCTTGCATGTCAAATTTATATGGTTCCATGTAGTTCTAATGCATGATATAGGCTCTAGGCACTTGTAGGAGTAGTTGCTATCAATTCTGTTAAGCTTGGTTCACTTTTATTTGAAGTTACTTAAAATTTTAGAATTTTTTAGAAAATAATGAAGATATTTTTTAGGGGCTCATCGAGCCGAAGCTCGAAGGAAAAGCAAAGTGAAGAAGCACAAAGGCCCAAATATAATCTGCCTCGCACCATGGAGGTTCGGCCGTGTGAATGGCCTTCCGATGATTTCTTGAGAGAAGCCGAGATTTATGATGATTTCTATTCATTCACTGAGAATGCAGGCCTCACCGACTTCCTCCGCGACCAACGCGAACAGTATCTCTTACCCACCAATACTTTTGTGCAAAACTTCTACTATTTTCCTAAGGAATCACCTCCTTCGGTAGAATTTCATTTATATGATGTGGTTAAGAAGATGCCATTAGATGAATTTTGCAAGCTTTGCAAAATACCTTTTGAGGGTAGTTTAGAGGAACCACGTCATAAAGATGTGGATGGGTTTATTGACACTATTACTGTTGGGGAAACTAGGAAGGTTTCCGATGCGAGGATCACTAGAATACATTTTCCTATTTAACGCTACTTTGCAATATTTGCTAGTCGTTGCTTAATTGGTCACGGAAACTATAGAAACCTTAGTGTCCCTGATATTATCATTTTGTTCCATGGTATATTCTGTGATAACACTGTTAGTATGGGCGGTATTATTGCTAAACGGTTAAGTTTGAACAGTACAAAGGGTCCCATCTTTGGAGGTATTTATGCTTCACGCCTTGCTGCACATTATAACATACCTATTAGGCACTATGAAAAAGAAGAAAAATTGCTGCCCAATGCTTATTTAGATTATAAGAGTATGATAGCGCATGACTTTGTTGTTAAGAATAGGGAAGGGGCTCTTAAATACAAATTATCCTTTGATAATCATCACCCTGAGACTATTACTGTCGGTGTCAAAACCGATGGATCTCGGGTAGGGGGTCCCAAACTGTGCGTCTTGGCGGATGGTAACAGGAGACGAGGGACACAATGTTTTTACCCAGGTTCGGGCCCTCTTGATGGAGGTAAAACCCTACGTCCTGCTTGATTAATATTGATGATATGGGTAGTACAAGAGTAGATCTACCACGAGATCAAGGAGGCTAAACCCTAGAAGCTAGCCTATGGTATGATTGTTGTATGTTGGGGTTCTGTCCTACGGACTAAAACCCTCCGGTTTATATAGACACCGGAGAGGGTTAGGGTTACACAAAGTCGGTTACAATGGTAGGAGATCTGAATATTCGCATCGCCAAGCTTGCCTTCCATGCCAAGGAAAGTCCCTTCTGGACACGGGACGGAGTCTTCAATCTTGTATCTTCATAGTCCTGGAGTCCGGCTGAAGGTATAGTCCGGCTACCCGGACACCCCCTAATCCAGGACTCCCTCAGTAGCCCCTGAACCAGGCTTCAATGACGACGAGTCCGGCACGCAAATTGTCTTCGGCATTGCAAGGCGGGTTCCTCCTCCAAGTTCTTCATAAAAGATTGTAAACACTAAGAATAGTGTCCGGCTCTGCAAAATAAGTTTCCACATATTGCCATAGAGAGAATAATATTAACGCAAATCTAATCTGCTGACGTATTCTGCAGCGTGACATCACACTACGGCCAAGCCTTTATTCGAATCGTTTTCACTTCCCCACCTCAGCGTGTTTTGCGAGGCGGTTTCCTTGGCACGTCTTGTCAAAGCATAGATCATGTCCCCTTTATTTACGGGATTCTCATCAATACGAACGTGGGTAACCCAATCGTGCCCGTCAGCATGTCTTCTCGATTAAAGGCGAGTCCCAAATGGTTACGGGGAGGGCTCCTGGTATTCAACCTCTTATAAAGAGACCAAGGCCTTACTCCTTTTCTCCAATCTCAAAACAAGTTCGCCCGTCGCCTCGAGTTCCAACACCCTAGGCTCCAGATTCCAGGCGCTTCGGACCTTCGACAATGTCCGGTTCCGACCTTCAAGGCCGATGGATGCCCTCCTCCATCACGGAGGAGGACGTGCTAAAGTTGAGAGAGGCTAAGTTCTTGACCGCCGAAATTTTGCACAGGTTGCCTGCTCAAAGGCAGGCTATTCCCAGTCCCCAGCCCGGTGAGAGCGTAGTGTTCATGTCTCACTTCCTTCGGGGGTTATGCTTCCCGATGGATCCCTTCGTGAGGGGGCTGATGTTCTATTATGGGCTGGAATTTCACGACTTAGCTCCGGAGTCCATCCTCCATATTTCCTCATTCATCGTCGTGTGTGAAGCATTCCTCCGTGTTACTCCTCACTTCGGATTATGGCTCAAGACCTTTGGAGTGGAGCCAAACATGATCGAGGGACGGCACACAGAGTGCGGAGGTGCTGTTATAAGCAATAATGCTGATGCTCCATGGCCCGAGGGCCCTTTTCAAGAGGAGCTCGGCCTATGGCAACAAGAGTGGTTCTATATCACCGCTCCCAGGGGCACCAAGTGGGTGGCCCCGCCTGCCTTTCGCTCGGGTCCCCCAAAGCAGCTGGGGTCATGGGTCAATAAAGACCTGGATTGGGGGCCATCCCAGGACATGCCTTTGTTGCAGAGCCGCATCAGGGACCTCTTAGAAAGTGGTCTCAGCCTGGTCAAAGTGACGCAAGTCATGCTGATCCGCCGAACACTGCCCGGCAAACGTCGCTCCCTTCGTCTGTGGGAGTTTAATCTGGAGGGACCACGAGCTCTCCAGCATTTTATGGGCGCAACGCCCGTGGAGATGTATAAACTGTTCTTCGAATCACAAGCAATGTGTCCGGATTTGACCGATGACGCAGGTCTAAGCTGCAATCGCCCGGATACTCAAGTAAGTAGCCTTGTGCCCGGACTCGCTATCGTATAATTGTCATAAACTTGCCCCTATCCTTTTAAACAGGAGTGGATAGCGAAGGCAAAGCTGATAAGGTGTCCGGCTCCCCTTCCTGAGACCAGGCCGGATCCCGTGCTAGTCGGGATGTTGAAGATTGTGCCTTTGGAGGGAAGTGAGGGAGGGGACAAGGAGACCACGGCCTCCTCGAAGGAGGCTGTTCCGAAGGGAGGAACCGACAATTCCACTCCTCAGGAGAAGAAGAGGGCCGCCTCTGACGACCCGGAGACGATGGCCTCAAAGCGGGGAAAAAAATCCTTGTCAGAGGGTCCTACACCGGGGAGTACCTCGGCCGAACTATGCCCTAAAGGGGATCAGCCCTCCAGCGAGCCGTAAGTAGAGAAAGATTTTCTTTTCGAGAGATGAGAGAAATCCTTGCTTTATATCTGAGAAGATTAACCGAAATTTTTCCTTGTAGCTCGGACCTCAGCCCTTCTCAGCAAAGCTCGTCTTTGGGGGATCTTCTTCCGGAGATGATGGAGAGCGGAATGCCTCCCCCTTCCATACCGCCTAGCAAGGCGGGCGACCCTGAGGTGTCGTCGCGGAGGGTTTCTCCGAATCCAGCAGGGGCGGAAGGTAGCCAAATGGCCCCCCAAGGTTCTCCGCGTCCGGCCTTCGACGGAGGCCATGTGACGAGTCCGGCACCGTCCGGTGCGCGGTCGGAGGAGCTAAAGATTCTGCAAGGGCGAGCTTTTGTCTCAGCGGAGCACTGTGCATTGATGGGCGAGGTGATTGAAAAGATTTCGTCCACGGAAAGCGGATTGCACGAGGCCGTCAGAAGTTTACTGACAGGTTTTGAGGTACGTGAAATAATGTACACTTTTGGACAGTTGCGCATAAACAAGATGCGCCCTGTATAGATAGTAGCCCCTGAGACTCTGTGCGTTGTAAAAAGTGACAGCGCACAGAGGATCATAATCCCAGGTCTAAAACATCGCCTTTGTATGTAGGTGGCGAAGTGTCCGGAATCCAGCCGGACTAACGAGTTTGCCGAGCTAAAGTGGTAACTTGACGTGGCTGATGCCGATATCGTGCTTGTTAACAAGCAGCTTGACGAGGCACAAGGTATGTAATCCCTCCCGCGGCACCTTGTAAGAGGAGCTTATGCCAGTATCTTACAATATGTTTGTTTGATGCAGATGGTGCGGTCGCAGTGGAGAGTCTTCGGGCGGAACTTGCCCGAGCCAAGGAACAAGCCAGAAAGAGTGATGCGGCTGCCGAAAGGGCCCTTGAAGAGCTAAGAGCCGAACAGGCTGCTCACTGCCGAAGCAAGAAAGAGATGGCCGAGATGGCCGTGAAGCTAAAAAGCGCTGCTGACCATTGCAAGCATCTTGAAAAAGAAGACCAGGCGAGACAGACGGACTTAGAGAAGGCCGTTGCCGATGCCAAGGATGCTCACTCTGCGATGAGAGCTGCGAAGGAGGAGCTGCGTCAGGCCGAACAGATTGCGGCTGGAAAGCCCTTTATGCTGCGGAGGTAGTTCTGCGATCCGAAGTTTGCTCCGTTGGACCGGATGTGGAGTGTGGAGGACACCTATCTGGATTTGGCAGCGAGTGCTGCCGATGCGACCGAACACTTTCGAGATCAAGAGGATCGCGAAGTGGAAAAACTTTTCTGGTCACAGTTCCACAATCCAGAGCGTCCACTGGCGGTGGACGATCGTCTGGCTCAATGGGCCGAACTGAATAGGTTGTCCGGACTCTCCATGAAGTACGTCATGGGTCATTTGTGGCCGAGGAGATCGGAGCCGAAGAGTTATTTCAGCTTGGTGCAGCAATTCCTTGACGCGGTGCCACGTATCAATGCAATGAAGAGGTCAGCATGCATAGAGGGTGCACGGATGGCTCTTGCCCGTGTCAAAACATACTGGGCGGAGATGGAGACCACCGTTGTTGCATCCCGAGATTCGAACAAAAGCCGAGTACGCTCCGAGCACTATTTTCAGGAAGCCCTTGAAGGCGCTCGTGTAATAGAGACGCAATGCTCGAAGAATGCTATATTCTGATAGCATATTTAATTATAAAGTAGTATTTTGATGAATTGTAGTAGCCTTTTATACTTTTGCCTTCAAGTATTTGGAACACCTCCTGTGCGGCCGTTTTAAGATATATATAAAATCTGAAAGATGGCAGTCGTTGGCTTCTGCCCCCACGCACATAGTGTGGGGGTGCTCGCAGAAGGCACATTTTCACACTTAATCCAACGTCTTGGTCCTACAAAGGAGGTGATGGCGCAGCGAGCTAGGCAACCGGACTATAATGCTTTAACACTTTCACTTAGCCATATGAGCTTGACAGTGGGACTCTTTAGATAGCCCCTGGTGGCGACTGCGCTCGCCCGAATTCGGGGCGTGTATGTGCCTGGCCGGGAAACGGCCCTTTGTTAATGCGGAGGAATCCTATAGATTCCAGAGAGTCATCGAGTGGTTGACCAGTGTCACGCTATATCATGACAGTCGGTTTTCGGCTTTCTCTACTGAGGTGCTCACCTGGCCAAACGAGGGCACAATCGCAGTAGTTCTCTTGGTGCCGCCTTAGCTGATAGAGCAGAACGTAAGGCGGCCGAACACAGGAGCCGGGCAACCCAACATTTGACCAAAATCATGATTCGCAGCTGATGCATATAAGGCCAAACTCGCGACGCCGAACACTCCCTAAGGTATTCGGTCTTTATGAGAGCGGGCGAGGTAACGCTCTTGGGTATAAGCCCCTAGTGTCCAGGTACGCGCAGGAATTCTGACGTGGCCACATGCCGAGACGCCAGCCTCCTCCTTGGTCATAGAACCAGGGGATGTGTATCAACAAGAGACAGTAAAAAAGGTTTACGCAGGGTCTTAATCTGAAAAGAATCCTTGGAACGGGTCCCTACTGCACGTCTGCGTGTGTGTCTCCGTTGTGCCGTATCCTGGATGGGCGCAGCACGACGTTCATCTGTAAAAGAGAGGAACTAAGTTGAAAAAGGGTCGTGCCGAACAAAAGTTATATTAAATAAACAAAGTATAAAGTAAAATATGGAAAATTGAGCTTTATTATCTCTTATTTTATATGTGTGAAGTCCCTAGTGCAGGGGTATATGGCCACTAAGCCTTTATCAACGATACTTTTGTGCCGGACTCGTCTATCCGTGTCCGGGGTCTTAATGACCTGTTCGGATGTTCTGGCTGGTGAAGCCATTGTATTGTGGGGCTGTTAAAGCGGCCACACAATCCTCCGCTCGGGGGAGGCGCACTCACTGCTTCCCCTACAAGGAGATGATGCCTCGTGGACCGGGCATCTTAAGCGTAAGAGATGCGTAATGTGGTATTGCGTTAAAGCGGGCGAAAGCTTCGCGTCCCAGTAGTGCTTGATAGCGGCTTGAGTCAGCTTTTCGCGACAAAAGTTATCGGTAGAGCCGAATTTAACCTCGAGCCGGAGAAAACCCCCGCAATGGGTGTCCGGACCTGGCGTTACCCCTTGAAAGGAGGTTTTGCTGTGGCGAATTCTTTTTGGGTCGGTCCCCATGTGGCGGATTGAGTCCCGATATATCAGGTTGAGTCCGCTGCCACCGTCCATAAGGACATTTGAAAACTGGAGTCCGCCAATTATTGGATCGAGTACCAAGGCAGTCCAGCCTGCATTCCTGATACTTCTAGAGTAATCCAGATGGTTGAAGATGATTGGTTTTGACAACCAGTGGCGAGACTCCTTTGGGATAGGCCGTGTGGCACGTACCTTTATGGGCACCGTGCATTTTGTTATGTGAAGTAAGTTTACTGTTTTTACTTCTTGTGGCAAATTCTTTTGTTTCCTGGTGCTCTGCTTTTGGGGTTCGTCATCGTCTTCGCTTGGTGTGTCGAGCCCCTTGTGTTCGGCGTTGAGTCTGCCAGATTGTTTGAAGACCCAACAATCTCTGTGGGTACGGTTAGCAGGCTTCCCGGGAGTATTGTGTATTTGACATATGCTGTCCAGGATTTTGTTTAGGTTGGATGGATCGTCCCTGTTATCCTGGAGGGGCGGCTTTTTCTGATTCTGCCGCGAGCTTTTAAATCTGGCATTCACTACCGTGCTCTTCGGACTGTTTTCCTTAGTCCGGTGACGGTCCTTGTTGCGTTGCGGTTTTCCGTTTCCATCCCTAGTTTTGGATGTACTTGGGTCGCTGGTGCTACGTCTTGCCAACCAGCTGTCCTCTCCTGTGCAAAAGTGGGTCATGAGGCTTGTTAGTGTGGCCATTGTTCTTGGCTTTTCTTGGCCGAGGTGTCTGGCGAGCCATTCGTCTCGGACATTATGCCTAAAGGCTGCTAAGGTTTGGCGTCCGGACAGTCGACTATCTGATTCTTTTTAGTAAGAAATCTGTTCCAGAATTACCGAGCTGACTCTCCGGGTTGTTGAGTTATGTGACTGAGATCGTCTGCATCCGGAGGGCGGACATAAGTCCCTTGAAAGTTTGCTCGGAAAGCGTCCTCGAGCTCTTCCCAACTTCCGATTGTGTTTTCAGGAAGGCTTTTAAGCCAATGCCGGGCTGGCCCTTTAAGCTTAAGGGGTAAATATTTTATGGCGTGGAGATCATCTCCTCTAGCCATATGTATGTGGAGGATATAATCCTCGATCCAGACTCCAGGGTCTGTTGTTCCGTCGTACGCCTCTATGTTTACGGGTTTGAATCCCGCTGGAAATTCATAATCCAGGACCTCATCGGTGAAACATAGAGGGTGTGCGGCTCCCCTGTATTTGGGTGTGCCGTGATGTTCGGATACTGGTGTTGTTGCATTGCTTATGAAAGCTTGATTTCTTGGCCCATAAATAGATCTAGCTGGGCCGTCTTTCTGATGCGAATCCTTGAGTGGGTCGCGTGACGGCTTGAGTGCGGCGCCGCCTGCTGCTTTATGCTGGCCATGGGGTCGTCTATCCGACCGGGTGGCTTTCTTACTTTTTGACTGCGGGGGCTCTAGGGCCTCCTCATCGAATTCAGGCAGTAGTTTTCGCTTCGGATAGCTTTTGGTGCGGCGACTGCCGCCGTATTTGTCTGCGGTGTTTAGTACTTTGCTCCATCTGATTCTGAGTGCGTCCTCCGCAGTTTTTAGCTTCCGCTTCTGCTTTTTTAGCCTGCGTGTGGTTGCAACGAGCCTTTTATGGAGGTTCTTATGCTCCGTGGGCTTATCCGGCGTAAAGCCGTCCGGAATGCCGTCCTCGCCGGGGATGGGTTGTTCGGTTTCCTTATCCGAGTTACCCTGTTTGGACGGTTGCTCTAAGGCATGCTCGTCGTCTGCCGGCTCATCCTGCTCTATGGCTGGATCTGTATCGAGGCGGGGCTTGGAGCGGCGTTTACGCCGCCGCTTTGTTTGCTTTTCGAGAGATCGATCCCTCGTTGCATCCCTGTGTTCCTCGTTGTCGCTTCCTTTAGGGGTATCCACCATGTACACATCATGAGATGAGGTGGCTGTTCAATGCTCTACAGGCGTTGGTTCATATGCGCCTCCTGCATCGTCGTCCATGCCGTCGATGTCTTCGGAGTCGAAGTTGAGCACGTAGTTTAAATTATCGATGGTGGCTACCAAATGGGTGGTGGGTGGGCTTTGAATTTCTTCATCATCCGTATCCCATCCTCGCTGACCGTAGTCTGGCCAGGGCTCTCCTGACAAAGAGAGAGACTTTAGTGACTTCAGAATGTCGCCAAAGAGCGAGTGCTGAAAGATGTCTGCGGCGGTGAACTCCATAATCGGCGCCCAATCGGATTCGATCGGCAGGGGCGCGGAGGGCTCGGAGTCCGGCCACTTGGAGTCACGGGCCTTGCAGAGTGCGGGGCTGGAGTTCGGCTCGATCACCTCTGAGATCGCAGCCCCTGAGGCAGCGTCCAACCGCTGATCCTCGATCGGCGTAGTAGGCTCCGAATCAATGGTCGGAACTGATGCGTGTGCGGCCTCCAGGGCACTGTTTGGCGGTAGAGCTAGATCATGCCCATCGAGACAGTGCGGCGCGCTCGGCTGTGGCTCGAATTTGTCGAAGATCAAGTCCCCGCGGATGTCCGCCGTGTAGTTTAGACTTCCAAACCTGACCCGGTGGCCAGGGGCGTAGCTTTCGATCTGCTCCAGGTGGCCAAGCGAATTGGCCCACAGTGCGAAGCCACCGAAGACGAAGATCTGTCCGGGGAGAAAAGTCTCACCCTGGACCGCATCGTTATTGATGATCAAAGGAGCCATCGGGCCTAAAAGCGACGACACAGAGGAACTCTCAATGAAAGCACCAATGTCAGTGTCAAAACCGGCGGATCTCGGGTAGGGGGTCCCGAACTGTGCGTCTAGGCGGATGGTAATAGGAGATGAGGGACACAATGTTTTTACCCAGGTTCGGGCCCTCTTGATGGAGGTAAAACCCTACGTCCTGCTTGATTAATATTGATGATATGGGTAGTACAAGAGTAGATCTACCACGAGATCAAGGAGGCTAAACCCTAGAAGCTAGCCTATGGTATGATTGTTGTATGTTGGGGTTCTGTCCTACGGACTAAAACCCTCCGGTTTATATAGACATCTGAGAGGGTTAGGGCTACACAAAGTCGGTTACAATGGTAGGAGATCTAAATATCCGCATAGCCAAGCTTGCCTTCCACGCCAAGGAAAGTCCCTTCCGGACACGGGACAGAGTCTTCAATCTTGTATCTTCATAGTCCTGGAGTCCGGCTGAAGGTATAGTCCGGCTACCCGGACACCCCCTAATCCAGGACTCCCTCAATTACCTTGCCTGCTCCCTCCTTGTTTAATTTATCTACAGGTCTGTATATCATTCCGTTGGCGGCCATTTACGCCTACTGGAACCCTACACCAGCCACGAAGCCGGAACCACAATTTGAACCTCCATGACAGTCTAATTACCAGTGGGATCCGGAGATGATTGCCAACCAGTGGCAATCAGGGGCTTCTTCATCTCAGTACGACCCTAGCTACAACTATGGATATCCGCCAGGCCATCCGTGGCAATAAACCAACTTAGGCCAAAAGCCTAAGCTTGGGGGAGTATGTATTTCTCACCGACATTTCATTTATATCCACAAACTCATTGCAAGATGTCGGTGCTCATACTCTTTCACTGTAATATCCATGCTAGTTTATTTTCTTTTTCTTGCTTTCTTCTTGTGTGTTTTATAAACCTTAAGAAAAAACCAAAAAAATTAGTAATAGCTTTTAGTTAGTTTACCTTTCTTGCTGTAGTAGTAATAATTAAAAAGAAAATCCAAAAAGATTTCTTGTTCTTCTTTTGCTTGTTGGGAGTTTTCCCTTGTAAATAGTTTTTATTTCTTTTCTTTTCTTTGGGGGTCGATAGGAGAAGACCATAATTAAATTGTTGAAGTGGCTCTTATATGCATTATTGTTGATTTAACCAAGAGTCCATATTGCCTTGTCTTCTCCTGTTTATTGAATGCTCGTGGATTCCAGCTTAGTCCAATGCAGGTGCACTCTTATTATTATTCACATCGTTCGGTCGTGCAAGTGAAAGGCAATTATGACGATATGTGATGGACTGACTGGGAAGAGAGAAGCTGGTATGAACTCGACCTCTCTTGTTTTTGTAAATATGATTAGTTCATCGTTCCTGATTCAGCCTATTATGAATAAACATGTTTGCAATGACAATTAGAGATCATAGTTACTTATGCCATGCTTGATTAGCTATGAGTTATAATGGTTTACCTCGCGTGCCAACATGCTATTAAAATGGTTGTGATGTGGTATAGTGGGGTGTTATCCTCCTTTGAATGATTTAAGTGACTCGACATGGCACATGTTCACACATGTAGTTGAAACAAATCAACACAGCCTTCATGATATTTATGTTCATGGTGGATTATATCCTACTCATGCTTGTACTCAATGTCTATTAATTTTAATGCATGTTCATGACTGTTGTCGCTCTCTAGTTGGTCGCTTCCCAGTCTTTTGCTAGCCTTCACTTGTACTAAGCGGGAATACTGCTTGTGCATCCAATCCCTTAAACCCCAAAGTTATGCCATATGAGTCTACTATACCTTCCTATATACGGTATCTACCTGCCGTTCCAAGTAAATTTGTATGTGCCAAACTCCAAACCTTCAAATGAAATTCTGTTTTGTATGCTCGAATAGCTCATGTATCAACTAGGGATGTCTGTATCTTCCATGCTAGGCGGGTTATTCTCAAGAGGAGTGGACTCCGCTCCTCACTCACAAGAAAATGGCTGGTCACCGGGATGCCCAGTCCCATGCTTTATGCAAACTAAATCAAAATAATTGTAAACAAAACTCCCCCGGGGCTGTTGCTAGTTGGAGGCACTCGTTGTTTCGAGCAAGCCATGGATTGATGCTTGTTGGTGGAGGAGGAGTATAAACTTTACCATTCTATTTGGGAACCACCTATAATGTGTGTAGCATGGAAGATATCGCCATCTCTTGGTTGTTATGTTGACAATGAAAGTATGCCGCTCAAAATATTATTTACCTCTGCTTTAAAATCGAGCTCTGGCACCTCTACAAATCCCTGCTTCCGTCTGCGAAGGGCCTATCTATTTACTTTTATGTTGAGTCATCACCCTCTTAATAAAAAGCACCAGCTGGAGAGCACAGCTGTCATTTGCATCCATTACTATTAATTTATATTGGGTATGACTATGATTGGATCTATTTTACCAAGAATTACAATGTCTAGTCAGTCCTTGATCTTTAAAGGTGCTCTGCATTTATGTTTTGCGGTCTCAGAAAGGGCTAGCAAGATACCATCTTGTTATATCATATCATGATTACTTTGAGAAAGTGTTGTCATCTGAGATTTATTATTATTGCTCGCTAGTTGATTATGCCATTGATATGAGTAAACATGAGACCTAAGAGTTATTGTGAGTGTGGTTAGTCATAATCTTTGCTGAAAACTTGAATGCTGGCTTTACATATTTACAACAACAAGAGCAAACAGAGTTTGTAAAAGTTTTTATTTATCCCTTTTAGTTTGTCAACTGAATTGCTTGAGGACAAGCAAAGGTTTAAGCTTGGGGGAGTTGATACGTCTCCGTCGTATCTACTTTTCCAAACACTTTTGCCCTTGTTTTGGACTCTAACTTGCATTATTTGAATGGAACTAACCCGGACTGACATTGTTTCAGCAGACTTTCCATGGTGTTATTTATGTGCAGAAACAAAAGTTCTCGGAATGACCTGAAACTCCACGGAACATCTTTTTAGAAAATATAAAAAATACTGGAACAAAAATCCACGTCAGGGGCCCACATCCAGTCCATGAGGGTGGGGGCGTGCCTGCCCCCCTGGGCGCGCCCCCTGCCTCGTGGGCCCCCTGACGCTCCACCGACCTCAACTCCAACTCCATATATTTACCTTCAGGGAGAAAAAAATCAAAGAGAAGGATTCATCGCGTTTTACGATACGGAGCCACCGCCAAGCCCTAAAACCTCTCGGGAGGGCTGATCTGGAGTCCGTTCGGGGCTCCGGAGAGGGGAATTCGTCGCCGTCGTCATCATCAACCATCCTCCATCACCAATTTCATGATGCTCACCGCCGTGCGTGAGTAATTCCATCGTAGGCTTGCTGGACGGTGATGGGTTGGATGAGATCTATCATGTAATCGAGTTAGTTTTGTTAGGGTTTGATCCCTAGTATCCATTATGTTCTGAGATTGATGTTGCATGACTTTGCTATGCTTAATGGTTGTCACTAGGGCCCGAGTGCCATGATTTCAGATCTGAACCTGTTATGTTTTCATGAATACATGTGAGTTCTTGATCCTATCTTGCAAGTCTATAGTTGATATGTCTCCAACGTATCTATAATTTTTGATTGCTCCATGCTATATTATGTACTGTTTTGGACTATATTGGGCTTTATTTTCCACTTTTATATTATTTTTGGGACTAACCTATTAACCGGAGGCCCAGCCCAGAATTGCTGTTTTTTGCCTATTTCAGAGTTTTGGAGAAACAGAATATCAAACGGAGTCCAAACGGAATAAAACCTTCGGGAACGTGATTTTCTCACTGAACGTGATCCAGGAGACTTGGACCCTACTCCAAGGAACAACAGAGGCGGTCACGAGGGTGGGGGGCACGCCCCCCTAGGATGTGCCCCCTGCCTCGTGGGCCCCCTGTTGCTCCACCGACGTACTCCTTCCTCCTATATATACCTACGTACCCCCAAATGATCAGATACAGAGCCAAAAACCTAATTCCACCGCCGCAACCTTCTGTACCCACGAGATCCCATCTTGGGGCCTGTTCCGGAGCTCCACCGGAGAGGGCCATCATCACGGAGGGCTTCTACATCATCATAGCCTCTCCGATGAAGTGTGAGTAATTCACCTCAAACCTACGGGTCCATAGTTATTAGCTAGATGGCTTCTTCTCTCTTTTTGGATCTCAATACAATGTTCTCCCCCTCTCTCGTGGAGATCTCACTGGTAGAAAAAGGGCCTATAGTCCCGGTTCGAAAGGGCCTTTAGTCCCGGTTCCGGAACCGGGACTAAAGTGTCGGTACTAATACCTCCCCCCTTTAGTCCCGGTTCAATCCAGAACCGGGACTAAAGGCCCTCCACGTGGGCAGTGCGCAGAGCCCAGTCAGGAGACCCTTTGGTCCCGGTTGGTGCCACCAACCGGGACCAAAGGGTCTCCTGACTGGGCTCTGCGCACTACCCACGTGGAGACCCTTTGGTCCCGGTTGGTGGCACCAACCGGGACCAATAGGCATCCACGCGTCAGCACTTCTGTGGCTGGGGTTTTTGTTTTTTTTGAAAGGGGGGGGGTTGGGGGTTTTGGGGGGTTAATTTAGGTGTTTCATATATTGTGTTAGCTAGTTATAATTAATAGAGAGAAGTATCCTCTGTTATGTCCGTGCTTGGTCGACGCTACGTACTATACATACATATATAGAGAGGACTAGACACGCTAGCTAGCTAGTAAGCAAACGAAGGAAACAGAAGATCGTCATGAACATATATGCATACAGAGAGAAGTGATATCGACCACCTCTCCTTCTCCGAGAGATTGGTCGAACAACAAGTTCTCGTATATCTATCTGACACTACCGGCTACATATATACAATAATTATCTCTTACAAATATAATCATATGGACTCAGGGTCCACATAGAATTCTCCGTCTTCAGGGATCACGTGGTCAAGAAAGAATGCCGCCAATTCCTCTTGAATTGCTCGCATGCGAGCTGGTGCTAGGAGTTCATCCCGCTTCCGAAACATCTAATTTGAAGAAGGGGGTCAATACATACATATATATATATATATATATATATATATATATAAATGAATGAAACTCAACACAAATGATGGTAATAAAATAAAATTGTGAATGTTGTTATTTACGTACTTCATATTGTTCGTTAGAGTACCCGCCCCGCTCACAGGTCGTGTGGCGGATGGACTCGCAGATGTAGTATCCACAGAAATCATTCCCTTGTTCCTGCCACAACCACTTTACAAGAAATAGAGGTCAATCAAACTGATAAGCAAGAATGCTAAATGGTATTGATGAAACTAGCGCTTGAATCACTAGGAGATGCGCGGAACATGCTACTATAGTACTTACTTTCGGGTGTCTAAATTCCAGCTCCTTCGGCAGTCCCGGAACTGTTTTGGTGAATTTTCTCCAAACCCTGCCGGACAAAGAAAACAATTACTTGATATCAGGAAATGAACAAAGTTGCTGATATGGTGGATAATGATCGATTTAACTTACTTCTTGAGGATTTCAGTCATGTCCGCATACTCCTTGGGATCTTTTCGTTTAGAGTCCAAGACGGTTACTACTCCCTGCTCAAGCTTAATCTCTAGGAGAATATAGTGGAAACTGCACACACATGCATAACTCATGAATTACATTACTATAACCTTGACTAATATATAAGGGAAACCGAATACGCACAAGACAGTAACACTCACCTGAAGTTGTAAGGAAAGAGTATTATATCTTTGTTTTGATTTATTACAAACGATTGTAGCAAGTTGGCCTCGGTAGCTGTGGCATGAAGTTTAACCTGAGTTGCATCTATGAGATGTGTGTTAATGAACCCAATATCACCGACTTGTCTTTTCTTCAATTCGGCGATCTTCAATCTGCATAATATAGTGAGGATGATTATAAATACATGCAATGAAAGAGCTAAGCTATATAGAGAAACTTAATGACAGAAGTAGTACTACTTACAGACAGTAGCAGGCGACCATTGTTTTATCGAGGGCCAATTGATTGAAAAACTGATAGAACTCCTCAAATGGAACATGCAACAGATCAATTCCAACGAGGTCATGCTCCTTTTTAACTTTCACATACAAAGTACTCCTCCCCCTAGAGTCTCTGCAGATTTTCAAGTACCAATCATGCAATCTTCGCATCATCGTTGATAGAGATCTTTCATCTTTGACGAGAGGCTTCCCGTACTCGTATCTTTGTATCTGCACCTCCATGGGTTCATAATGTACTTCGTCGGGCAGGTAATCTGCAAGATTGCTATAACCGGGCACCATCCTCGGATCATTATCAACGTTGTGGCTAGGCACCTTGAGCGGGGGGCACGATTGCTTCGCTTGTTCGCCGAGCTGGGCAATTTGTTTCCCAGCTCGTCGTTCTTTCAGCCTTTGATCACTGACAGTACTTCCCGACCGCTCCGCTTCGGCAAATTCCTTTCCAATAATGCGGTCATAGTTTCCTTTCGGCGGATCAGACTTCGGTGGTTTTGTCAGGGCAGCCAGAGTGCGCTTCACTTTCACCCGATCTACCTTCTCCTCCGGAGGTGGATGTTTCTTTGCTTTCACCCCTTCAAAGAAGTTCCTCACTTCTTCTCGCGCGATCTCGGCGTTCTCCTCCAGGATCCTCTCATATGGTAACTTCTCTGGAGTCTTCAGAGAAGGACCGAATCTGTATGTCCTCCCGCCTCTGGTTGTACTGCTAGACGCCGATCGAGTAGACGGAGCGGTTGTCTTCTTTACTTGCTTAAGCGACGGAGGAGAAGGACTATGACGCGCCGGAGCAGCTGGAGCGGCGGCAGGTCTCTTCCGCCCTTGCTGATGAGGCGGAGAAGGAGGAGGCTGGCTGCTCGGGCGCGTCGGCGCAGGCGGAGTGCCGCCACACGCCGGAGAAGGAGCCGGCCGAGGGCCCTGATCGTCACTCGCCGGAGGAGGAGGCGGTGGAGGCGGAGTGCCCTGACTCGCCGGAGGAGGAGGAGGAGGCGGTGGCGTCCAGTTCAGAAGGTTGATGAGCTCCTTCCGCCATAGGCATGGAGTCTTCAGAGCAGACCCCAGCCGAGTCTCCCCTTCACCGGTAGGGTGGTCAAGCTGGAGGTCCTCAAATCCCTCCGTTATCTCATCCACCATCACCCTAGCATATCCTTCTAGAATCGGCCGGCAGTGAAAAAAGTTGCGCCGGGTTCAGTAGGATAAACAGAGCCAACAGCCGCCTTGACCATCAAATTCATCCATTGTGTCATAAGGTGGCAATTTTGAGACTCCGTTATAGCATCCACGAGATAGCTGGCAGGAGCCGTCAAGGCAGGCTCCAGCTGAAGCAGCTCGGTGGAAGCCACGCTGCTTCTGCGCTGAGATGGCGGGGTAGCTTCGGGGGAGGCTTCGGTAGTACGTTTGCTGCGATTTGCTTCTCGTTCCTCTATCGCGTCTACCCTTGCTTGCAGCGCCTGTATTTGGGTCTGCTGCACTTTTTTCCTCCTCTCATGGGATTTGTAACCGCCTGCGTCTGGAAACCCAACCTTCCACGGAATGGAGCCTGGCGTGCCTCGTGTCCGTCCAGGGTGCTCAGGATTCCCGAGGGCCATTGTGAGCTCGTCGTTCTCTCTGTCTGGAAAGAACGTCCCTTCCTGCGCTGCTTCGATATACTGCTTAAGCTTACTGACTGGCATGTCCATTTGATCACTCGTCCAAATGCACTTCCCTGTTACAGGGTCTAGTGTTCCGCCAGCCCCGAAGAACCAAGTCCGGCAACGGTCTGGCCAGTTAATTGTCTCTGGTTCGATCCCTTTATGAACCAGATCATTCTCAGTCTTGGACCACATAGGCCGGGCTACGAGGTAGCCACCTGACCCCGTGTGATGGTGAAGCTTCTTCTTCGCAGCATTTTGCTTGTTTGTCGTTGACATCTTCTTAGTCTTTTCTGATGTCTTGTGGGCCACAAATGCGGGCCAGTGATCTCTGATGTTCTCATATCTGCCCTTGAATTCTGGTGTCTCATTATTTTCGACAAACTTATTCAGCTCTTTCTTCCACCTCCTGAATAGTTCTGCCATCCTCTTCAGAGCAAAAGACTTGATTAATTTCTCTTTAACTGGGTTCTCTGGATTATCCTCAGGCGGTAGGGTGAAATTTGACTTCAGCTCAGTCCAAAGATCATTTTTCTGCATATCATTGACATAAGACACCTCAGGGTCTTCTGTAGCCGGCTTAAACCATTGCTGGATGCTTATCGGGATCTTGTCCCTAACCAGAACCCCGCAATGAGCAACAAATGCGCTCTTTGTCCGGAGGGGTTCAATAGGTTGGCCGTCGGGCGCGATTTCTATGATCTCAAACTTTTCATCCGAGCTCAACTTTTTCTTCGGGCCTCGTCTCTTTACTGAAGTTGTGCTCGATTCGGAGGGCTCGAAAAAAGACCAAAGACTTAATTAATATGTGTACATACCTAAACAATGAATGCATCAATCAGCTAGTCAGCATATGCTTAACTAATATATATACCTGGCCGGACTCGGTTCGGTCACCGGAGCCGTCATCACGGTCTCCTTCTTGCATCGGCATTGGGTCACCGGAGCCGTCCTCATGTTCTTCTTCTTGCACCGGCATTAGGTCACCATAGCCAGCTTGTTCACCCTCTCCTTCCAAACCATCAGTTTCGTTGAGAAACAACGAGATGGCATCACTTCCTTCTGCGATTATGTCCCTCAACAATGCTTCTTTTGTTGCTTCGTCTAGGGCGGTGTCCATAGTTTCTACAAATATTTACAACATGGCAATTATTATTCAAACATGACAGATGGATATATTAGTGCCAAACGTAGAACTAGCTACCTAATCATAGTAAGCTATCGGTAGGGGGTATATATCGACAACGACGACACTACATCTATGTCCCTCGACGACCCTCGTTCCCGATAAAAAAAAGAGGAAGAAGAAGAAAAATAAGAGGAGAAGAAAGAATAGAGGAGAAGATCTCCTCTATTCTTTCTTCTCCTCTTTTTTTTCTTCTTCCTCTTCTTTTTTTATCCTCTTCTTCCTCTCATGTTCGATAGGATCGCCGAGGGGTCGGGAGGTTGCCTAGTGTCAAGGGATTCAGCAAAACCATGTCTTCATCATTAGGCGAAAGTAACATGTGCATGATGCTACGAAGCTCTTCAAAGTTGTTCTGGAACGGAGTCCCAGATAGGATAATTCGCTTTTTGGTACAAAGTTCGGCAAGAGCCTTCCGAATATCGCTATTTGGAAGGCCTTTGCTGAATTCGTACCAAAAGGCGGATTATTCTATCCGGGACTCCATTCCAGAACAACTTTGCAGAACTTCGTACCAACATGCCCTGGTTACTTCCGGCTAATGATGAAGGCATGGATTTCTTTAATACTTTGACACTAGGAAACCTCTCTCTACTTCCGGCTAATAAGAATAAGAAGAAGAAGAAGAAGAAGAAGAAGAAGAAGAAGAAGAAGAAGAAGAAGAAGAAGAAGAAGAAGAAGAAGAAGAAGAAGAAGAAGAAGAAGAAGAAGAAGAAGAAGAAGAAAAGAAGAAAAAAAAGAGGAGAAGAAGAAAGGAATAGTGTAGAAGAAGAGAAAATAGAATATATTCTATTTTCTCTTCTTCTACACTATTCCTTTCTTCTTCTCCTCTTCTTTTTCTTCTTTTTTCTTCTTCTTATTTATTTCTCCTCTTCTTTTCGGTAGAGGAAACCCTAAATAGCAAGCAAGTATCGTGGGTGTGAGATACATGTGGCCTTCGATGTCGGACACTACATCCACGTCCCACAAGTGACGTGGGCGTCGAAGCCCGCGCCACTTGTGGGATGTGGGTGTAGTGTCCGACACCGACGGTACATGTATCTCACACCGACGATACTTTCTATTTAGGGTTTCTCCTCTACCGCTCCTCGACCTCTCGACAACCCTCGTTCCCGATAAAATAAAGAGGAAGAAGAAGAAGAAAAAAGAAGAAAAGAAAGAATAGAGGAGAAGACTTCCTCTTCTTCCTCTCCTCTTCTTCTCCCTCTTCTTCCCCTTCTTCCTCGCCTCTCTCATGAATGTCCGACGTTCTCGACCCCCCCCCATGTGTCGAAGAAAAAAAAGAAGAAAAAAAAGAAGAGAAGAAGAAAGGAATAGAGGAGAAAAGAGAAAATATAATATATATTCTAATTTTCTCTTCTTCTCCTCTATTCCTTTCTTCTTCTCCTCTTCCTTTTCTTCCTCTCCTCGTCTTCTCCTTCTTCTTCTCCTTCTTTCTCTACTTATTTTCCTTTTCCTTATTTTACTTTTTACTCTCCACTAACATCATCATATATATGAAAAAATGCATATATGAAAAAAAACATCATCATATATATCATCATCATATATATCATCTATCATCTATGAACAAAAATATTCCTAGATACATAAAAAATTTCTACGAATGAAAATAACCTAAAAAAATCATATGATCATCTATGAACAAAAAAAACATCATTTGATCATCTATCATCTATGAACAAAAAAATCATCATTTGATCATCTATCATCTATGAACAAAAATATTCATCATTTGATCATCTATCATCTATAAACAAAAATATTCCTAGATACATAAAAAAATTCTACAAATGAAAATAACCTAAAAAAATCATATGATCATCTATGAACAAAAAAACATCATTTGATCATCTATCATGCATCTATGAACAAAAAAATCATCATTTGATCTCTATCATCTATGAACAAAAATTTGCAAAGGGATGGCGCCGGCGGCCGGACTAAGCTAAGGAGAGGTCGGCGGCGAGGATGGCATCAGGGCAGGGGCGCGGGCGACGGCGACGGCGACGGGGGCGGGCCGGGGCGGTGCGCGGGCGACGGCGACGGGGGCGGGCCGGGGCGGCCGCGTCGGAGCAGGGGCGGGCCGGGGCAGGGGCCCGGGCGACGGCGAGGGCGCGGGCGACGGCAGGCGACGGCGAGGGCGCAGGCGACGACGGGCACGGGCGAGGCGACGGCGACGACGGGGCAGCCTGGCGGCGTCGGCGTTGGTGCGGCAACTGCGAGAGACGGGAGTGAAAATTTCCAAAGTCTGAACTTATATAGCAAAGCCTTTAGTCCCGGTTCGTGGCACAACCTGGGACTAAAGGTGGGCATTAGTCCCGGTTGGTGCCACCAACCGGGACCAAAAGGCCAATGCCTTTGGTCCCGGTTGGTGCCACCAACCGGGACTAAAGGGGGGCATTGGTCACGGTTGGTGCCACGAACCGTGACCAATGCCCCCTTTAGTCCCGGTTGGTTCCACCAACCGGGACCAATGCCCTTGTGCTACCCACGCCCAAAAGTTTAGTCCCACATCACTAGCTGAAGGGCGCCGGCACTGGTTTATAAGCGCTGGTGTTCCTACCCATTCGAGCTCCTCTCTAATGCAGGCTTTCGGGCCTAAACTTGCTACTGCCTGTGGGCCTATTGGGCCTTCTGCGGGCCTAAATCCTGGCCCATGTAGGGTTACTAGTCGTATTCAGGCCGTGGAGGCCCAGTAGGAGGCATTTCTTTTTGGTTTTTTCTTTTTTATTTCTACATTTTTTTGGTTTTTTATTTTTTTTATTTCTACTTAAAACTAAATACTTATAGTTTTTTAGTGATTTCTTTTTGCTTTGAGGTCACAAAAATTTGTGTGAATCACTAGTTTATGAATAACTTTACTATAAAAATAGAAATTTTTTTCTATTTATTTTTTATTTATACTTACAACTAAATACTTATAGTTTTTTAGTGATTTCTTTTTGATTTTAGGTCACAAAAATTATAAACTTTCTGTTAGTGTCATTAGTTTTAAAATTTTGAATAGTTTAAATTTGAATTTTATAAAATTTGTGTGGATCACTAGTTTATGAATAACTTTACTATAAAAATAGAATTTTTTTCTTCTTTACTACATCAAAGTTGGGATGGTATCATAATTTCACCCACATAGCATTTGCTTATTGCGGGAGAAAGTCTTCACTTTTTCTTCGCTTGTGTCATTTGCTTATTGCGCCGTAACCATGGATAATCTTCATTGTTTATCAGGATGCTTGGGTCAGCCTTGACATTGAAGGGAGGAATTTCATGAAACTTTTCATAATCTTCAGACATGTCTGTCTTGCCGTCCACTCCCAGGATGTCCCTTTTTCCTGAAAGAACTATGTGGCGCTTTGGCTCATCGTATGATGTATTCGCTTCCTTATCTTTTCTTTTTCTCGGTTTGGTAGACATGTCCTTCACATAGATAACCTGTGCCACATCATTGGCTAGGACGAACGGTTCGTCAGTGTACCCAAGATTTTTAGATCCACTGCTGTCATTCCGTACTGTGGGTCTACCTGTACCCCGCCGCCTAACAGATTGACCCATTTGCACTTAAACAAAGGGACCTTAAAATCAGGTTCGTAGTCAAGTTCCCATATGTCCACTATGTAACCATAATATGTGTCCTTTCCGCTCTCGGTTGCTGCATCAAAGCGGACACCGCTGTTTTGGTTGGCGCTCTTTTGATCTTGGGCGATCGTGTAAAATGTATTCCCATTTATCTCGTATCCTTTGTAAGTCAATATAGTCAAAGATGGTCCCCTGGACAACAAGTACAACTCATCACAAACAGTGTTGTCACCTCTGAGACGTGTTTCCAACCAACTGCTGAAAGTCGTGATGTGTTCACATGTAATCCAGTCGTCGCACTTCTCCGGGTGTTTCGAGCGCAGACTATTCTTGTGTTCATCGACATACGGGGTCACCAAGGTAGAGTTCTGTAGAACTGTGTAGTGTGCTTGAGACCAAGAATATCCGTCCCTGCATATTATTGAGTCTCTTCCAAGAGTGCCTTTTCCTGTCAGTGTCCCCTCATACCGCGATTTAGGGAGACCTATCTTGTTAAGGCCATGAATGAAGTCAACACAAAACCCGATAACATCCTCTGTTTGATGGCCCATGGAGATGCTTCCTTCTGGCCTAGCGCGGTTATGGACATATTTCTTTAGGACTCCCATGAACCTCTCAAAGGGGAACATATTGTGTAGAAATACGGGCCCCAGGATGACAATCTCGTCGACTAGATGAACTAGGACGTGCGTCATGATATTGAAGAAGGATGGTGGGAAAACCAGCTCGAAACTGACAAGACATTGCGCCACATCACTCCTTAGCCTTGGTATGATTTCTGGATCGATCACCTTCTGAGAGATTGCATTGAGGAATGCACATAGCTTCACAATGGCTAATCGGACGTTTTCCGGTAGAAGCCCCCTCAATGCAACCGGAAGTAGTTGCGTCATAATCACGTGGCAGTCATGAGACTTTAGGTTCTGAAACTTTTTCTCTGGCATATTTATTATTCCCTTTATATTCGACGAGAAGCCAGTCGTGACCTTCATACTGAGCAGGCATTCAAAGAAGATTTCTTTCTCTTCTTTCGTAAGAGCGTAGCTGGCAGGACCTTTATACTGCTTCGGAGGCATGCCGTCTTTTTCGTGCAAACGTTGCAGGTCCTCTCGTGCCTCAGGTGTATCTTTTGTCTTCCCATACATGCCCAAGAAGCCTAGCAGGTTCACGCAAAGGTTCTTCGTCACGTGCATCACGTCGATTTAGGAGCGGACCTCTAGGTCTTTCCAGTAGGGTAGGTCCCAAAATATAGATTTCTTCTTCCACATGGGTGCGTGTCCCTCAGCGTCATTTGGAACAGCTAGTCCACCGGGACCCTTTCCAAAGATTACGTAGTGTAAATCATTGACCATAGCAAGCACGTGATCACCGGTGCGCATGGCGGGCTTCTTTCGGTGATCTACCTCGCCTTTGAAATGCTTGCCTTTCTTTCAACATTGATGGTTGGTCGGAAGAAATCGACGATGGCCCAGGTACACATTCTTCCTGCATTTGTCCAGGTATATACTTTCAGTGTCATCTAAACAGTGCGTGCATGCGTGGTATCCATTGTTTGTCTGTCCTGAAAGGTTACTGAGAGCGGGCCAATCGTTGATGGTCACGAACAGCAACGCCTTAAGGTTAAATTCCTCCTGTCTGTGCTCATCCCACGTACGTACACCGTTTCCATTCCATAGCTGTAAAAGTTCTTCAACTAATGGCCTTAGGTACACATCAATTTCGTTGCCGGGTTGCTTAGGGCCTTGGATGAGAACTGGCATCATAATGAACTTCCGCTTCATGCACATCCAAGGAGGAAGGTTATACATACATAGAGTCACGGGCCAGGTGCTGTGATTGCTGCTCTGCTCCCCGAAAGGATTAATGCCATCCGCGCTTAAAGCAAACCATACATTCCTTGGGTCCTTTGCAAACTCATCCCAGTACTTTCTCTCGATTTTTGTCCACTGCGACCCGTCAGCGGGTGCTCTCAACTTCCCATCTTTCTTTCGGTTCTCACTGTGCCATCGCATCAACTTGGCATGCTCTTCGTTTCTGAACAGACGTTTCAACCGTGGTATTATAGGAGCATACCACATCACCTTCACAGGAACCCTCTTCCTGAGGGGCTCGCCGTCAACATCACCAGGGTCATCTCGTCTGATCTTATACCGCAACACACCGCATACCGGGCATGTGTTCAGATCCTTGTATGCACCGCGGTAGAGGATGCAGTCATTAGGGCATGCATGTATCTTCTCCACCTCCAATCCTAGAGGGCATATGACCTTCTTTGCTGCGTATGTACTGTCGGGCAATTCGTTATCCTTTGGAAGCTTCTTCTTCAATATTTTCAGTAGCTTCTCAAATCCTTTGTCAGCCACAACATTCTCTGCCTTCCATTGCAGCAATTCCAGTACAGTACCGAGCTTTGTGTTGCCATCTTCGCAATTGGGGTATAACCCTTTTTTGTGATCCTCTAACATGTGATCGAACTTCAGCTTCTCCTTTTGACTAATGCATTACGTCCTTGCATCGACAATGACCCGGCGGAGATCATCATCATCGGGCACATCGTCTAGTTCCTCTTGATCTTCAGCAGCTTCACCCGTGGCAGCATCATTGGGCACATTGTCTGGTTCCTCTTGATCTTTACCAGCTCCCCCCATTGCAGCATCACCGTATTCAGGGGGCACATAGTTGTCATCGTACTCTTCTTCTTCGCCGTCTTCCATCATAACCCCTATTTCTCCGTGCCTCGTCCAAACATTATAGTGTGGCATGAAACCCTTGTAAAGCAGGTGGGAGTGAAGGATTTTCCGGTTAGAGTAAGACCTCGTATTCCCACATTCAGTGCATGGACAACACATAAAACCATTCTGCTTGTTTGCCTCAGCCGCATCGAGAAACTCATGCACGCCCTTAATTTACTCGCGGGTGTGTCTGTCACCGTACATCCATTGCCGGTTCATCTGCGTGCATTATATATAATTAAGTGTCCAAATTAATAGAAGTTCATCATCACATTAAAACCAAAGTGCATACGTAGTTCTCATCTAACAACATATAGCTCTCCAGAGCATCTAATTAATTAAACCATACATTGAAACTATGTAAAACATTTCAATGCGAAAACAAATGCGATCATAATCGCAACCAAGGTAACAATTGATCCAACGGCATAATGATACCAAGCCTCGGTATGAATGGCATATTTTCTAATCTTTCTAATCTTCAAGCGCATTGCATCCATCTTGATCTTGTGATCATCGACGACATCCGCAACATGCAACTCCAATATCATCTTCTCCTCCTCAATTTATTTATTTTTTCCTTCAACAAATTGTTTTCTTCTTCAACTAAATTTAACCTCTCGACAATAGGGTCGGTTGGCATTTCTGATTCACATACATCCTAGATAAATAAAATCTATGTCACGTTGGTCGGCATCATTTTCATAAACAATAAATGAACCAATAGTTATAAAAATAATATACATACCAAATCCGAATCATAGACAGGACGAGGGCCGACGGGGGCGGATACCAAAACCATCGCACTATATAAGATGCAATAATAAATGTAAGAAAATGATACAAGTATCTATCTAAATATACAAGTAAGAATATTTTTCCTTTCAGAAAGAAGATAAGAACAAGAGGCTCACCACGGTGGTGTCGGTGATGAGATCGGCGCGGGTGATCGACGGCGGTGAAGACGGGGACGGGGCGTGACAGACCGCTAAATCTAGACAAATCTCGAGGAAAATGGAGCTTGGAAGTCGAGCTTCGAGAGGAGAAAGCTTAAGTAGTGTGGCTCGGGCATTCCATCGAACACCTCATATGCATAGGAGGTGAGCTAGAGCACCACAAAGCCCTCTCCCACTCGGCCAGAAAAAACAGAGCACTGTGCTCTGCTCTTGTGCGAGGGGGTATATGTAGGCACCTCATTGGTCCCGGTTGGTGGCATGAGCCGGGACTAAAGGGGAGCCTTTGGTCCTGGTTCAAGCCACCAACCGGGACCAATGGTGGTGGGCCAGGAGCGAGGCCCATTGGTCCCGGTTCGTCCCACCAACCGGGACCAAAAGGTCCAGACGAACCGGGACCAATGGCCCACGTGGCCCGGCCGGCCCCCGGGGCTCACGAACCGGGACCAATGCCCACATTGGTCCCGGTTCTACACTGAACTGGGACTAATGGGCTGAGCCGACCTGGACCATAGCCCTGTTTTCTACTAGTGTCTATTTGATGTAATCTTCTTTTTGCGGTGTGTTTGTTGAGACCGATGAATTGTGGGTTTATGATCAAGTCTATCTATGAATAATATTTGAATCTTCTCTAAATTCTTTTATGTATGATTGGTTATCTTTGCAAGTCTCTTCAAATTATCAGTTTGGTTTGGCCTACTAGATTGGTTTTTCTTGCCATGGGAGAAGTGCTTAGCTGGGTTCAATCTTGAAGTGTCCTTTCCCAGTGACAGAAGGGGCAGCAAGGCACATATTGTATTGTTTCCATCTAGGATAACAAGATGGGTTTTTTATCATATTGCATGAAACTATCCCTCTACATCATGTCATCTTGCTTAAGGCGTTACTCTGTTTTTAAATTAATACTCTAGATGCATGCTGGAAAGCGGTCGATGAGTGGAGTAATAGTAGTAGATGTAGGCAGGAGTCGGTCTACTTGTCTTGGACGTGATGCCTATATACATGATCATACCTAGATATTCTCATAACTATGCTCAATTTTGTCAATTGCTCAACAATAATTTGTTCACCCACCGTAGAATACTTATGCTCTTGAGAGAAGCCACTAGTGAAACCTATGGCCCCCGGGTCTATTCTCATCATATCAATCTCCATCACTTTAGTCTTGCTTTGCTTTTTACTTTGCCTTTTACTTTTCACTTTGCATCTCTATACCAAAAATACCAAAAATATTATCTATCATCTCTATCAGATCTCACTCTCGTAAGTGACCGTGAAGGGATTGACAACCCCTAATCGCGTTGGTTGCGAGGAGCTATTGTTTTGTACAGGTACAAGAGACTTGCGCATAGCCTCCTAGTAGATTGATACCTTGGTTATGAAAAACTGAGGGAAATACTTACGCTACTTTGCCGCATCATCCTCTCCTCTTCGGGGAAATCCAACGCAGTGCTCAAGAGGTAGCAAGAAGAATTTCTGGCGCCGTTGCCGGGGAGGTTTATGCAAGAGCAAGTCAAGATTTGGACTCCTAAAAACGGGCCACTTCTGGCGCCGTTGTCTACGCAAAAAGTCAACATACAAGTACCCATCACAATCCCTATCTCCCGCATTACATTAGTTGCCATTTGCCTCTTGTTTTCCTCTCCCCCACTTCACCCTTGCCGTTTTATTTGCCCTCTCTTTCCCAATCTCCTCCTCTTTTTCCCGTTTGCCTTTTTCTCGCTTGCCTTTTGTTTGCTCGTGTGTTGGATTGCTTGTTTGTCGTGATGGCTCAAGATACTACCAAATTGTGTGACTTCAGCAATACCAATAATAATGATTTCCTTAGCACTCTGATTGCTCCACTTGCCATTACTGAATCTTGTGAAATCAATACTGCTTTGTTGAATCTTGTTATGAAAGATCAATTCACCGGCCTTCCCAGTGAAGATGCCGCTACTCATCTGAATAGCTTCATTGATTTATGTGATATGCAAAAGAAGAAAGATGTCGATAATGATGTCGTTAAATTGAAGCTATTTCCTTTTTCGCTTAGAGATCGTGCTAAAGCTTGGTTTTCATCTTTGCATAAAAATAGTATTGATTCTTGGAACAAGTGCAAAGATGCTTTTATCTCTAAGTATTTTCCTTCCGCTAAAATCATCTCCCTTAGAAACGACATTATGAATTTTAAGCAACTTGGTCATGAACATGTTGCACAAGCTTGGGAGAGAATGAAATTAATGATACGTGATTGTCCTACTCATGGTTTGAACTTGTGGATGATTATAAAAAAAATTATGCCGGATTAAATTTTGCTTCTAGAAACCTTTTAGATTCGGCCACGGGAGGCACTTTTATGGAAATCACTTTAGGAGATGCTACTAAACTCCTAGATAATATTATGGTTAATTATTCTCAATGGCATACAGAAAGATCTACTAATAAAAAAGTGCATGCGATAGAAGAAATCAATGTTTTGAGTGGAAAGATGGATGAACTTATGAAATTATTTGCTACTAAGAGTGTTTCCAAAGATGCCTTTATTAAAGCGTGTTCTTCCAATTCCTATGAAAATCAAGATGAAGATCTAAAAGTTATTGATGTGTCCCCTATTAAACCTTTGTTTTGCAATATTAATCTTGATGAAACTGAATATGATCTTCCTTTACCTAAAAGGCGTTCCAAAAATTCAGAGTATTTAGATCTTGATGATGAAATTGATAAAAGTGGGATGGAAAGAAATAAAAACCTCGATGTTGCTAAACCCACTATATTGGATCTCAAGGAATTTAATTATGAAAGTTGCTCTTTAATTGATTGTATTTCCTTGTTGCAATCCGTGCTAAATTCTCCTCATGCTTATAGTCAAAATAAGGCCTTTACCGAACATATTGCTGATGCCTTGATGCAATCGTATGAAGAAAAACTTGAGTTGAAGGTCTCTATCCCTAGAAAGCTCTATGATGAGTGGGAACCTACTATTATATTAAAATTAAAGATTATGAGTTCCATGCTTTGTGCGATTTGGGTGCTAGTGTCTCCACTATCCCCAAAACCTTGTGTGATTTGCTAGATTTCCGTGACTTTGATGATTGCTCTCTAAACTTGCATCTTGCGGATTCCACTATTAAAAAACCTATGGGAAGAATTAATGATTTTCTTATTGTTGCAAATAGGAATTATGTGCCCATAGATTTTATCGTTCTTGATATAGATTACAATCCTTCTTGCCCTATTATTCTCGGTAAACCTTTCCTTAGAACGGTTGGTGCAATTATTGATATGAAGGAAGGGAATATTAGATTTCAATTTCCATTAAAAAAGGGCATGGAACACTTCCCTAGAAAGAAAATAAAGTTGCCATATGAATCTATCATGAGAGCCACTTGTGGATTGCCTACCAAAGATGGCAATACCTAGATCTATCCTCGCTTTTATGCCTAGCTAGGGGCGTTAAACGATAGCGCTTGTTGGGAGGCAACCCAATTTTTTTTAGTTTTTTAGTTTTTGCTTCTATTTAGGAATAAATAATCCATCTACCTTCTGTTTAGATGTGTTTGTGTTTTAATTAGTGTTTGTGCCAAGTTAGACCTATAGGATCTTCTTGGATGATAGTTATTTGATCTTGCTGTAATTTCCAGAATCTTTCTGTTCACGAAAACAATTGTTAACAATCACCAGAACGTGATAAAATACTGACTCCAATTGCTTCTGATCATTAAAAAAATTGTCTAGGTCTTCCTATTTTGGTAGATTTTTTGGAGTTCCAGAAGTTTGCGTTAGTTACATATTACTACAGACTGTTCTGTTTTTGACAGATTCTATTTTTTCGTGTGTTGTTTGCTTATTTTGATGAATCTATGGCTACTAAATAGTTTATAATTCATAGAGAAGTTGGAAGACAGTAGGTTTAACACCAATATAAATAAATAATGAGTTCATTACAGTACCTTGAACTGGTGTTTTGTTTTCTTTCTCTAACGGAGCTCACGAGATTTCTGTTGAGTTTTGTGTTGTGAAGTTTCCAAGTTTTGGGTAAATTCTTTTGATGGATTATGGAACAAGGAGTGGAAAGAGACTAAGCTTGGGGATGCCCATGGCACCCCCAAGATAATCCAAAGACACCAAAAAGTCAAAGCTTGGGGATGCCCCGGAAGGCATCCCCTCTTTCGTCTACTTCCATCGGTAATTTTACTTGGAGCTATATTTTTATTCACCACATGATATGTGTTTTGCTTGGAGCGTCTTGTATTATTTGTGTCTTTGTTCGTTAGTGTGCCACAATCATCCTTGCTGCACACACCTTTTGAGAGAGCCATATATGAATTGGAATTTGATAGAATACTGTATGTGCTTCACTTATATCTTTTGAGCTTGATAGTTTTGCTCTATGTGCTTCACTTATATCTTTTGAGCTTGATAGTTTTGCTCTATGTGCTTCACTTATATCTTTTGAGCCTTATAATTTTTGCTCTAGTGCTTCACTTAGATATTTTAGAGCACGGTGGTGGATTTGTTTTAAACAAACTATTGATCTCTCATGCTTCACTTAGATCATTTTGAGAGTCGTTAATAGCATGGTAATTTGTTTAATATTAATATGCTTGGTATTCAAGATATGTGAAACTTTCTTTTGAGTGCGTTGAATACTAAGAAAATATTGGAGCTTGATAATTGTTTTGATATATGAAGATGGTGATATTAGAGTCATGCTAGTTGAGTAGTTGTGAATTTAAAGAATACTTGCGTTAAAGTTTGTGATTCCCGTAGCATGCACGTATGGTGAACCGTTATGTGATGAAGTCGGAGCATGGTTTATTTATTGATTTGCTTCCTTATGAGTGGCGGTCGGGGATGAGCGATGGTATTTTCTTACCAATCTATCCCCCTAGGAGCATGCGCGTAATACTTTGCTTTGATAACTTCTATTTTTGCAATAAGTATATGAGTTCTTTATGACTAATGTTGAGTCCATGGATTATACACACTTTTTCCTTCCTTCCACCAATGCTAGCCTCTCTAATACCGCGCACTTTCGCCGGTATCATACACCCACCATATATCTTCCTCAAAACAGCCACCATACCAACCTATCATGGCATTTCCATAGCCATTCTGAGATATATTTCCATGCAACTTTCCACCGTTCCGTTTATTATGACACACTCCATCACTGTCATATTGCTAGCATGATCATGTAGTTGACATTGTATTTGTGGCAAAGCCACCATTCATAATTCTTTCATACATGTCACTCTTGATTCATTGCACATCCCGGTACACCACCGGAGGCATTCATATAGAGTCATACTTTGTTCTAAGAATCGAGTTGTAATTGTTGAGTTGTAAGAAAAATAAAAGTGTGATGATCATTATTTTTAAGAGCATTGTCCCAAGTGAGGAAAGGATGATGGAGACTATGATTCCCCCACAAGTCGGGATGAGACTCCGGACGAAAAAAGAGGCCATAAAAAAAAGAGAAAAGGCCCAAATAAAAAATGAGAGAAAAAGAGAGAAGGGACAATGTTACTATCCTTTTACCACACTTGTGCTTCAAAGTAGCACCAAGATCTTCATGATAGAGAGTCTCCTATGATATCACTTTCATATACTAGTGGGAATTTTTCATTATAGAACTTGGCTTGTATATTCCAATGATGGGCTTCCTCAAAATGCCCTAGGTCTTTGTGAGCAAGCAAGTTGGATGCACACCCACTTAGTTTCTTTTGTTGAGATTTCATATACTTATAGCTCTAGTGCATCCGTTGCATGGCAATCCCTACTCACTCACATTGATATCTATTAATGGGCATCTCCATAACCCGTTGATATGCCTAGTTGATGTGAGACTATCTTCCCCTCTTTTGGCTTCTCCACAACCACCATTCTATTCCATATATAGTGCTATATCCATGGCTCACGCTCATGTATTGCGTGAAGATTGAAAAAGTTTTGAAAATGTTAAAGTATGAAACAATTGCTTGGCTTGTCATCGGGGTTGTGCATGATTTAAATACTTTGTGTGGTGAAGATAGAGCATAGCCAGACTATATGATTTTGTAGGGATAACTTCCTTTGGCCATGTTATTTTGAGAAGACATAATTGCTTTGTTAGTATGCTTGAAGTATTATTATTTTTATGTCAATTTGAACTTTTGTCTTGAATCTTTCAAATCTGAATATTCATACCACAATTAAGAAGATTTGCATTGAAATTATGCCAAGTAGCACTCCACATCAAAAATTCTCTTTTTATAATTTACCTACTAGAGGACGAGCAGGAATTAAGCTTGGGGATGCCTGATACGTCTCCAACGTATCTATAATTTTTGATTGCTCCATGCTATATTATCTACTGTTTTGGACTATATTCGGCTTTATTTTCCACTTTTATATTATTTATGGGACTAACCTATTAACCGGAGGCCCAACCCAGAATTGTTGTTTTTTGCCTATTTCAGAGTTTTGGAGAAACAGAATATCAAACGGAGTCCAAACGGAATAAAACCTTCAGGAACATGATTTTCTCACCGAACGTGATCCAGGAGACTTGGACCCTACTCCAAGGAACAACAGAGGCGGTCACGAGGGTGGAGGGCGCGCCCCCTTCCTCGTGGGCCCCCTGTTGCTCCACTGACGTACTCCTTCCTCCTATATATACCTACGTACCCTCAAACGATCAGATACGGAGCAAAAAACCTAATTCCACCGCTGCAACCTTCTGTACCCACGAGATCCCATCTTGGGGCCTGTTCTGGAGCTCCGTCGGAGAGGGCCGTCATCACAGAGGGCTTCTACATCATCATAGCCTCTCTGATGAAGTGTGAGTAGTTCACCTCAGACCTACGGGTCCATAGTTATTAGCTAGATGGCTTCTTCTCTCTTTTTGGATCTCAATACAATGTTCTCCCCCTCTCTCGTGGAGATCTATTCGATGTAATCTTCTTTTTGCGGTGTGTTTGTTGAGACCGATGAATTGTGGGTTTATGATCAAGTCTATCTATGAATAATATTTGAATCTTCTCTGAATTCTTTTATGTATGATTGGTTATCTTTGCAAGTCTCTTCGAATTATCAGTTTGGTTTGGCCTACTAGATTGGTTTTTCTTGCCATGGGAGAAGTGCTTAGCTTTGGGTTCAATCTTGCGGTGTCCTTTCCAAGTGACAGAAGGGGCAGCAAGGCACGTATTGTATTGTTGCCATCGAGGATAACAAGATGGGGTTTCTATCATATTGCATGAAACTATCCCTCTACATCATGTCATCTTGCTTAAGGCGTTACTCTGTTTTTAACCTAATACTCTAGATGCATGCTGGATAGCGGTCGATGAGTGGAGTAATAGTAGTAGATGCAGGCAGGAGTCGGTCTACTTGTCTCGGACGCGATGCCTATATACATGATCATACCTAGATATTCTCATAACTATGCTCAATTCTGTCAATTGCTGAACAATAATTTGTTCACCCACCGTAGAATAATTATGCTCTTGAGAGAAGCCACTAGTGAAATCTATGGCCCCTGGGTCTATTATCATCATATCAATGTCCATCACTTTAATCTTGCTTTGCTTTTTTACTTTGCCTTTTACTTTTCACTTTTCATCTCTATGCCAAAAATATCAAAAATATTATCTATCATCTCTATCAGATCTCACTCTCGTAAGTGACCGTGAAGGGATTGACAACCCCTAATCGCGTTGGTTGCGAGGAGCTATTGTTTTGTGCAGGTACGAGGGACTTGCGCGTAGCCTCCTACTGGATTGATACCTTGGTTCTCAAAAACTGAGGGAAATACTTACGCTACTTTGCTGCATCATCCACTCCTCTTCGGGGAAATCCAACGCAGTGCTCAAGAGGTAGCAATAGTCACCTACTATGTGTTATGATCCGGCAACCCCTAAGTGAAAATAATCAGGACCACTCCCGGCGATGACCATAGTTTGAGGAGTTCATGTATTCACTATGTGTTAATGCTTTGGTCCGGTACTCTATTAAAAGGAGGCCTTAATATCCCTTAGTTTCCATTAGGACCCCGCTGCCACGGGAGGGTAGGACAAAAGATGTCATGCAAGTTCTTTTCCATAAGCACGTATGACTATATTCGGAATACATGCCTACATTACATTGATGAATTGGAGCTAGTTCTGTGTCACCCTATGTTATGATTGTTACATGATGAACCGCATCCGGCATAATTCTCCATCACCGATCCAATGCCTACGAGCTTTTCACATATTGTTTTTCGCTTATTTACTTTTCCGTTGCTACTGTTACAATCACTACAAAACCCAAAAATATTACTTTTGCTATCACTACCGTTACTTCTATATTACTTTGCTACTAAATACTTTGCTACAGATACTAAGTTATCCAGGTGTGGTTGAATTGACAACTCAACTGCTAATACTTGAGAATATTCTTTGGCTCCCCTTGTGTCGAATCAATAAATTTGGGTTGAATACTCTACCCTCGAAAACTATTGCAATCCCCTATACTTGTGGGTTATCATGGCGCACATGCAACGCGCCACTTGTCGCAACCTGGGGAGGTGGGAGTGATCTTTGTAACAAGTACTCCTCAACTAGTGATTTCGTTTTATATCTAGGTGAGGGGCACCACTTGTGGCTACTCAATCTCCATGATACTTCTACAATTCCGGTACTATGACCGATTGATTAATAAAGCATGTTTCCCTTAAAAAAACTAACTTTCAGGTTTATTTCTTAAAAAAATCATCTAAAAAATCTCACAAAAAAAACTAATTTTCTGGTTTTCTGTTAGGGAGATTGTAAGGGTAAATCCTAAACGTAGCCTTAAGTGCCTGTTTAAGGTATAATACGCAGTCGGGCGCACACTATCCCACCACACTGGGTCGGCCCATCCTATCTTCTTCTTTTTCTGTTCTCAAAAGGAAAAGGAAAGCGCGAGGAGCATGATTCGAACCAGCGACCTGCTCTTCTTGCGCTAGCTACCATAGCCAACAAGGCAACCACCCCGACTGTGCTTCGATAACATCGTTTCTCTCTTTCTTTCTTTTCTTTTTTCTTCTTTTTCGTTATTGTTTTTCCTTTTTCCTTTTTTGTTTCTAAAACTGCATGAACTTTTTTATAACATTCCATGAACTTTTTGAAATGCGATGAAGTTATTTCAAATTTGATGAGGTATTTTCAAATTTGATGAACTTTTATTAAAACTCGATGAACTTTTTTTTCAAATTCGATGAACTTTATGTCAAATCCATGAACTGTTTCAAAATCGATGAGCTTTTTCTAATTTCATGAACTTTTTTTCAAACTCGATTAACTTTTTTCAAATTTGATTAACTTTTTTCAAACTCGGTGAACTTTTTTAAAATTCGTTGAATTTTTTGTCAAATTCATGAAGTTTTTCAAACTCGATGAACTTTTTTTCAAAGTCGATGATCTTTTTTCAAATTCGAAGAACTTTTTTCATTTTTGATGAACGTTTTTTCAAATTCGACCACCAAGATTTTTTTTCTGAAAAAAGTTCATGAACATTTTTCAAAATAGATGTACGTTTTTTCAAATTCATGAACTTTTACCCAAATTAGTGTACTTTTTCCAATTTCATGAATTTTTGAATTTATTGAAGTTTTGAATCCTGAAACTTCGTATTCATGCATTTTATTTTAATTCAAGAATCAAGGTGCTATAGTAGATGGTATAATTGTGCACTAAATTACATGGCTACAGTGTTGTTAAATTGTTTGCCAAGTAATTAGTCGCCAGTACCTAGTTGTTGTGGTGGTTAGACACACTCAAACGATATGTAATCGCGGCGCGAGTTCGATTCCCCAGAGCGCTACTTTGTTTGACTTTTTCATGCTGCCCACAAGCAAGTGTACAAAGTTTTGCTGGGCCGGCCCAAATAGCTCCACCTTCGAGCGCAAGTAATCAAAACTGACGTCGAGAGCTCCCATTAGGAGCTCCCAATTGGAAGAGGGTCATGTTCTAGGGTCCTTGGTTTTTCCATGGCCTTATGGTGCTGATCGCGGAGTGTGACGACTAATGTGCACCAGAATATGTAAGTGTGCAGAGTGCGTCGGTTTGGGCACTGTCGTGGTGATAACTTTGACAGTAAGTAGTAGGGGTATGAATCAAGGTTGTTCCTAGCTATGGCGCAAGTGTGTCATGGGATTTTACGAGTTCGGGGCCCTCTCTGTGGAGGTAAAGACCCTACGCCTTGAGCTCTGGATCTAGTTTTCTCTTATGTCTCAAAGATTACAATGGATTGCGAACCCTTGTTATGGAGTCGAAGGGTGGCTTATATAGAATGTGTTGGCCCTGATTGCTAATGCTAGGGGGTAAAGTTACATTGATGTCTTGCTATAAACATGGTAACTGGCGGCTGGCGTTTCAGTTTTGTTGATGCTTGTTCACCTTCATCTATCTGAGTACCATGCGCTTGCGTCGAGTGACAACGTATCATCCGAGTGATAGTTACTCGGCTATTGTTAATGAGTCCAATTTATATGATAATTTTAGTAAGTTTTTTGTGCCTACATGATAGGCTTCGTGAAATTTTACTGCGTTCACGCACCTCTTTTTGTTGATAATGCCTCGGGTAATGCTTTTGGACCATTTAGTATAATATGGAAGAAATCCTTAGAAATGGTAGTGGAATCACATATTTAAAGTGATAATCACCTACCATAAAAGAATCAAGTAAGAAAGCCAAACAAGAAATCATCACTGCGCTTCCAGGGCAAAATATGATGTTTCATATGATCGCGCTCGCTCATATGGGTGGTCGTATGGAGTGCCATCGCTGCCTCTGGGTCAACTATTTTCACCCCGTGAAATTGGATCATGGATCAGACGTCCAGAGAGATCAGAAACTCATCCAGAAGGCATAACCCTAGCCTCCAGAGTTTATCCGAAGGAGGGATTGGCAAGGAGAAGAGGGGGGGGTCTTCCTCACTATGCACAAGGGGGCTTCGACATCATCGCCACTGTCATCATCATCATCATCATCATCATCATCATCCACATCCTTATCGTTGTAACATCAAGAACCATAATGGATAATCTTGTGTGTTATTTGAATCATTCGTCCATGTATGTCATTACCCTTGTCATGATGTTTGTTGTCTCCATGTGCGAGTAGACACCTACTTCTTGAGGATATGGATGAACCTTGGTATGTGAGGAATCTGAAGCGTTATTTTGGATATGAGATTCCCTAATGAATGCTTAGTGTCAGGGGGATGAATCCCGAGCGGGCAGCGGAACCCGAATCCTTTTCAAAAACATCGGGGCCAGCATCGCCCCACAATCCGGCTCGCACTTGGCCGGGCTCCGTAACCCGGCCAAATCCCTCGGCCCGGCCGAGCTCTTCGACCCAACTAAGACGGCCACCCGGCCTTGCCGGCTGGCGCAAGACAGCCGAACCCGACGAACCAAGACTTCTCCAGCAAGCCAGCTGTCATGTGGCATGTTCCTCAACCCGGCCACGTGTCAACTCATGTCCCATCCAAGGCGTGCGATGGGACGAGTCTCCATTAAGGGGATGAGCGAGGCCACAGTACCCCACCAACTCCCCTAACCGGTAGAGGCATGGCAACAGTGCCCCACCTACCCTGCTGACCGAGGCCGGTGTGGCTACATCGCACCCGACATCACAGCTGACGCTAGCAGACGGCAACCTGGCGGTTCACCACTGTAGCGGACTCGACCCGGCGACTCCGTGACGATCGACAAGACAGAGAACAACGCCTCGTGGCACACGGGGCCCGAGCCTGGAGAACCCGGCGAGCCCTAACACCCGGTGGGTTGTAACACCCAATATGCAACTATACTCCATACGTGTCGAGGCATGACTTGGGGTATAAGCGCATATTGGTATGGTTGCAAGAGTGGTTGTATCTTTCGTCATCTCATGTACTGAATAGATAGAATATGAGCTTTGGCTTACAATCGCCACAATGTCACACAATATCATCAAGTTATACAACCATTCAAGATGAACACAAAGTCCGGCTACGGACGAAAACAAACGAATAAAAGACAACCACCCATGCTAAGTCCCGATCGACCCTACTGGGCACCACTATTGATCGTCCGGAAAGGAAACATAGTAACGGCCACGGTGTTTGTTCAACTCCCACTTGAGTTCAGTGGCATCACCTACATAAGTCTCTTCGGTACCTGCAACTGTGTTTGTAGTATATGTGAGCCACGAGGACTCAGCAATCTCAAAACCCGTGATATCAAGACTATTTAAGCTTAAAGGTAAGATATGGTTATATGGTGGAGTTGCAGCAAGCACTAAGCAAATATGGTGGCTAACATACGAGTACAAGAGTAAGATGAAAAACTACGCAACAGACCCAGAGCTAGAAGTGATCAAGAAGTGATCCTGAACTACTTACGTTCAAACATAACCCCACCGTGTTCACTTCCAGATATTAATTAAGTCAAGTGTCAAGTGTCAAGTTCTCTACAACCAGATATTAACAAATTCCCATCAGCCACATAACCGCGGGCACGACTCTCAAAAGTTTAAACCCTGCAGGGGTGTCCCAACTTAGCCCATGACAAGCTCACGATCCGCGTAGACAATCCTCCATCGCGGGACCCTCCGACCAGACTCGGAATCCCGGTGCAGAAGACATTTCGACAATGGTAAAACAAAACTAGCAAGACCTCCCGACGTGCCGACACCCTAATAGTAGCCGCGCATATCTCGTCTCAGGCCACAATCGGATTGTCCAAACTTCCGGTAGGCCAACCCAGAGTTGCCCCTGGCGGCCACCGGCGGTTGATAGGTTGGACTAGCACTCATGAGGAGCACTGGCCTGGGTTGTTGATTAAGAATCCTCGGGTTAATTAATCCCTATGAAAATTTTAGTTTTTATTAGGCAAATGGTTAAACTAATGTTGGGCCTTGCTAGAAGAGTTTTATTCAAAGTGAACTGTCGAGGGGGCCCATAAACCCCCACCATGTTAGGGATGCAAAATTCAAGGAACATAACACCGGTATGACGGAAACTAAGGCAGCAAGAGTGGAACAAAACACCGAGCAAAAGGCCAAGCTTTCCACCCTTTACCAAGTATATAGATGCATTAATTAAATAAGAGATATTGTGATATCCCAACATATCCGTGTTCCAGCATGGAACAACCTGCACTGCACCTGCAACTAGCAACACTATAAGAGGAGCTGAGCAAAAGTGGTAACATAGCCAAACAACGGTTTGCTAGGAAGGTGGGTTAGAGGCTTGACATGGCAATATGGGAGGCTTGATAAAAAAAGTGGTAGGTAGCGCGACATAGCGATAGAACAAACAACTAGCAAGCAAAGATAGAAGTGATATCGGGGGTAATGATCATCTTGCCTGTAATGTTCTCAGGGTTGTCGAAAGCTTGCTCATCGCAAACATACTCGACAGGATCCTCGTTCACGAACTCGTCTCCCGACTCTACCCAAGGCAAGAACACAAGCAACGGAACAACAATAAATCACGATGCAATGTGCAAGCAACATGATGCAAGACATGGCATGGAATCACTACTAGGAAAACCCCTATAGATAGAAATTCAGTAGTAGCGTGGGTTATTTGACCCGCGTTATTACTACTTAGTAGTAGCGCAGCAGAAAAAACGCGCTACTGGTATGACATAGTAGTAGCACGGGCACAAAAAACCTGCACTGCTACTAAATGATTTTCACCCTGTCCCCTTGAGGGAGTCCTGGATTAGGGGGTGTCCGGATAGCCGGACTATAACCTTTGGCCGGACTCCTGGACTATGAAGATACAAGATTGAAGACTTCGTCCCGTGTCCGGACGGAACTTTCCTTGGCATGGAAGGCAAGCTTGGCAATACGGATATGTAGATCTCCTCCCATTGTAACCGACTCTGTGTAACCCTAGCCCCCTCCGGTGTCTATATAAACCGGAGGGTTTAGTCCGTAGGACAACAACAATCATACCATAGGCTAACTTCAAGGGTTTAGCCTCTCTGATCTCGTGGTAGATCTACTCTTGTACTACCCATATCATCAATATTAATCAAGCAGGAGTAGGGTTTTAACTCCATCGAGAGGGCCCAAACCTGGGTAAAAACATCGTGTCCCTCGTCTCTTGTTACCATCCGCCTAGACGCACAGTTCGGGACCCCCTACCCAAGATCCGCCGGTTTTGACACCGACATTGGTGCTTTCACTGAGAGTTCCTCTGTGTCGTCATCTTTAGGCCCGATGGCTCCTTCGATCATCAACAGCGATGCAGTCCAGGGTGAGACTTTTCTCCCCGGACAGATCTTCGTGTTCGGCGTCTTTGCACTGCGGGCTAATTCGCTTGGCCATCTGGAGCAGATTGAAAGCTACGCCCCTGGCCATCAGGTCAGATTCGGAAGTTTGAACTACACGGCCGACATCCACGGAGACTTGATCTTCAATGGATTCAAGCCACAGCCGAGCACGTCACACTGTCTCGATGGGCATGATCTAGCTCAGCCGCCGAACAGTGTCCTGGAGACCGCACCTGCATCTGCTTCGACCTTTAGTTTGGAGCCAACTGCGCCATCCGAGGACGGGTGGTTAGACCCCGCTGCGGAGGCCGCAGCCTCAACGGCGATCGAGCCAAACACCAGCCTCATCCTTCGCGAGGCCCGTGACTCCACATTGCCGGACTCCTCTCCGGACTTTGAACCCTCTGTACCCCTGCCAATCGAATCCGATTGGGCGCCGATCATGGAGTTCACCACCGCGGATATCTTTTAGCACTTGCCCTTTGGCGATATACTGAATTCACTAAGGTCTCTCTCTTTGTCAGGAGAGTCTTGGCCGGATTATGACCGGCAGGATTGGGATGCGGACGACTAAGAAATTCGACGCCCACCGACCACCCACTTCATAGCCACTGTCGATGATTTAACCGACATGCTAGATTTCGACTCCGAAGACATCGACGGTATGGACGACGATGTAGGAGACGAACAGGAACCAGCGCCTATAGGGCACTGGAAAGCCACCTCGTCATATGACATATACATGGTGGATACACCCAAAGAAGGCAATGGCGACGGAATAGCGGGGGACGACCCCTCCAAGAAGCAACCTAAGCGCCGGCCCGCCGCTCTAAGTCCCGCCAAAGCAAAAACGGTGATACCGGCACGGGAGATAATAACACCCCGGACAGTGCCGAAGACAACTCCCTCCAGCAAGATTCAACGCAGGAGGATGAAGAAGCCAGCCCCCCTGAGAGAGCAGCAGACAAAGAGGAAGAGGATGGTAATTACATGCCTCCCTCTGAAGACAAGGCAAGCCTCGGCGACGACGAATTTGTCATGCCTGAGGATTCCGTCGAGCAAGAGCGCTTCAAGCGCAGACTTATGGCCACGGCGAGTAGCCTTAAGAAAAAGCAGCAATAGCTTAGAGCTGATCAAGACTTGCTAGCCGACAGATGGACTGAAGTCCTTGCGGCCGAGGAATACGAACTCGAAGGCCCCTCCAAAAGCTATCCAAAGCGTAGGTTGCTACCCCGATTAGAGGAGGAAGCATCTAAACCTACATCTCTAGCGCATGATGCGGCTGACCGGCCAACTCAAGCCGCACCCCGGCGTCGCTCAAAAAATACCAAGGCACAGGGAAATGCGCTAGACCTGCGAGGTATGTTGGAGGACAAAGCAAGACAAACAAGATCGATCTACGGATCGCGTGGGCGCCCCACGATACGAGACGATAACCGTCACGCAGGATATAGCAAAAGTAAATCCGGCCAGGCCGAACACAGCAGACAAAACTCATTTGAGCTACGTCGTGATATAGCCCAGTACAGAGGTGCCGCACACCCGCTATGCTTCACAGATGAATTAATGGATCATCAGATCCCAAAGGGTTTCAAACTCGTAAATATCGAGTCATACGATGGCACGACAGATCCGACGGTATGGATTGAGGACTATCTCCTTCATATCCACATGGCCCGTGGCGATGATCTACACGCCATCAAATACCTCCCACTCAAGCTTAAAGGACCACCTCGGCATTGGCTTAACAGCTTGCCAGCAGAATCCATTGGTTGTTGGGAAGACCTGGAAGCCGCATTCCTCGACAATTTCCAGGGCAGCTATGTGCGACCACCAGACGCCGATGACCTGAGCCACATAATTCAGCAGCCAGCAGAATCGGCCAGACAATTCTGGACATGGTTCCTAACCAAGAAAAATCAAATCATCGACTGTCCGGACATGGAGGCCCTAGCGGCTTTCAAGCATAACATCCGCGACGAGTGGCTAGCCCGACACCTTGGACAAGAAAGGCCGAAATCTATCGCAGCCCTCACGACACTTATGACCAGCTTTTGCGCGGGAGAGGACAGCTGGCTGGCTCGCAGCAATAACATGTCAAAGAACCCTGGTAATTCAGATACCAAGGACAGCAATGGCAGGTCGCATCGCAACAAGCACAAGCGATGCATTAACAGCGACAATGCTGAGGATACGGTAGTTAATGCCGGATTCAGAGGCTCCAAACCCGGTCAACGGAAAAAGCCATTCAAGAGAAATAATCCGGGCCCGTCCAGTTTGGACCGTATACTCGATCGCTCGTGTCAGATACATGGCACCGCCGAAAATCCAGCCAATCACACCAACAAGGAGTGTTGGGTGTTCAAGCAGGACGGCAAGATAAATGCCAAAAACAGAGACAAGGGGCTACATAGCAACGACGAGGAGGAGCCCCGGCCGCCGAACAATAAAGGACAGAAGGGTTTCCCCCCACAAGTGCGGATGGTGAACATGATATATGCAACCCACATCCCCAAAAGGGAGCGGAAGCGTGCGTTAAGGGACGTATATGCGTTGGAGCCAGTCGCCCCAAAGTTCAACCCATGGTCCTCCTGCCCGATCACTTTCGATCGAAGGGACCACCCCACTAGTATCCGCCATGGCAGATTCGCTGCATTGGTTATAGACCGAATCATTGACGGATTTCACCTCACTCGAGTCCTTATGGACGGCGGTAGCAGCCTGAACCTGCTTTATCAGGACACAGTGCAGAAAATGGGCATAGATCCCTCAAGGATTAAACCCACAAAAACGACCTTTAAGGGCGTCATACCAGGTGTAGAGGCCAACTGTACAGGCTCAATTACACTTGAAGTGGTCTTCGGATCCCCGGATAATTTCCGAAGCGAGGAGTTAATCTTCGACATACTCCCGTTCCGCAGTGGCTATCACGCACTGCTCGGGCGAACCGCATTCGCAAAGTTCAATGCGGTGCCGCACTATGCATACCTCAAGCTCAAGATGCCAGGACCTCGGGGAGTTATTACGGTCAATGGAAACACCGAACGCTCTCTCCGAATGGAGGAGCACACGGCGGCTCTCGCAGCGGAAGTACAAAGCAACCTCTCAAGGCAATTCTCCAGTCCGGCGATAAAACGTCCGGACACTGTCAAGCACGCCCGGAGTAACCTACAACAAGACTGCCTGGCATGTTCTGAGCAAGCGAAGCAATGCGGCCCCAACCCTAGCCCTTGCAAAATGGCGAAATTCGTGCTACGCGTACATAATTACGCCCTGAAAATACCATGGGCACAGGGGGAGGGACACGATCACGGCGCGCCCGAAACACGGCTTAACCACACTAGGGGCTGCTGGTTTTGTTATTTTTTTCTTACTTTCAGGACTCCACTCTCCGGAAGACCTGATCGGCAGCTCATTGCCGAACAAACGATACAACAACCAGGAAGGCAGAAAGCTGCATCGCATTATGGAACTCCCAGGTGGTCTCTATAACAAGAAAAATACCTGTTTTACATGCCATTCCGCAGCTCGCCCCTGGAGGGGACATGTTAAATAGTCCCATTTCCTGCTTATCGCACTATTTGTATCGTTCTGCTTTTAACGCACCCTTTTCGAATAAACAATGCTTAGCTTCAGCTTATTATGGCATTCTCTATTCATTCCTTTCTTTTATATATATGTTCAGTTATGACATTTAGCACCCGTACACTTTGGTATGGTCAATACGCCAGGGGCTCAAGCACCCCATAATACGGCGTGAGAAGTCCGAACACTTCGATAAGTGCGGCACCCCGAACTTATAGCATCATATGCATCAGCTCCGAATCATGTCTTTGGTCAATAGTTGGGTTTGCCCGGCTCCCATGTTTTGGTACCTTACGTTTCGCTATATCGGCTAAGGTAGCGCTGGGAGAACTACTGCGATTGTGCCCCGGTTAAGCTGGGCTGAGCACCTCAGTAGAGAAAGCTAAAACTGACTGTCATGATAGGGCGAGAGCTGGTCGCTGTTCGAGAGGTTTCGAGTCCCTAAAGACTTATGCCGCTTAGAGCGAGGAGTCGGCTATGTCCGACCTAGGCGTGTATAGCGCCCCGAACTCGGTCTTCCGAACACTAGGGGCTTCGCCAAAATTTAAAATTATAGAATTCTCTTGCTAAGTGAGAGTGATAACGCAAGATAGTCCGATTGCCTTGTTCGTTGTGCTGAGCACCTCCCTCGAAGGACCCAAGAATGGGAAAAGAGTGCTCAGGTTTATCCCGAACACCCCAGCACTTGTAGCATGGGGGAAGAAGCCGACGACTCGCCATCTCTCAGATTTAATAAACGGCCGCATAGAAGGTAATATTTTAAATTAAAACAAGCATTGCATAGTGCATATGAATAAGTTTTCAGCATACAGGATAACACGAGCGACTTTACTCAAATATTACATCCTTGGAACATTCATCTGCCACAAGGCGGGCACCCTTCAGAACGCCCTCATAATAAATCTCGGGGTGGCGATGCTCCTTGCCCTGCGGTGGCCCCACTGGTAGAAAAAGGGCCTATAGTCCCGATTCGTAAGGGCCTTTAGTCCCGGTTCCTGAACCGGGACTAAAGTGTCAGTACTAATGCCCTGTACCTTTAGTCCCGGTTCAATCCAGAACCGGGACTGATGGGCCTCCACATGGGCAGTGCGCAGAGCCCAGGCAGGAGACCCTTTGGTCCCGGTTGGTGGCACCAACCGAGACCAATAGGCATCCACGCGTCAGCATTTCTGTGGCTGGGGTTTTTGTTTTTTTTGAAAGGGGGGGGGGGGGTTGGGGGTTTTGGGGGGTTAATTTAGGTGTTTCATATATTGTGTTAGCTAGCTATAATTAATAGAGAGAAGTGTCCTCTCTTACGTCCGTGCTTGGTCGACGCTACGTACTATACATACGTATAGAGAGGAGTAGACACGCTAGTTAGCTAGTAAGCAAACGAAGGAAACAGAAGATCGTCATGAACATATATGCATATAGAGAGAAGTGATATCGACCACCTCTCCTTCTCCGAGAGATTGGTCGAACAACAAGTTCTCGTATATCTATCCGACACTACCGGCTACATATATACAATAATTATCTCTTACAAATATAATCATACGGACTCATGGTCCACATAGTATTCTCCGTCTTCAGCGATCACTTGGTCAAGAAAGAATGCCGCCAATTCCTCTTGATTTGCTTGCATGCGAGCTGGTGCTAGGAGTTCATCCCGCTTCCGAAACATCTAATTTGAAGAAGGGGGTCAATACATATATATATATATATATATATATATATATATATATATATGAATGAATGAAACTCAATACAAATGATGGTAATAAAATAAAATTGTGAATGTTGTTATTTACGTACTTCATATTGTTCGTCAGAGTACCCGCCCCGCTCACAGGTCGTGTGGCGGATGGACTCGCAGACGTAGTATCCACAGAAATCATTCCCTTTTTCCTGCCACAACCACTTTACAAGAAATAGAGGTCAATCAAACTGATAAGCAAGAATGCTAAATGGTATTGATGAAACTAGCGCTTGAATCACTAGGAGATGCGCGGAACATGCTACTATAGTACTTACTTTCGGGTGTCTAAATTCTAGCTCCTTCGGCAGTCCCAAAACTGTTCTGGTGAATTTTCTCCAAACCCTGCCGGACAAAGAAAACAATTACTTGATATCAGGAAATGAACAAAGTTGTTGATATGGTGGATAATGATCGATTTAACTTACTTCTTGAGGATTTCAGTCATGTCCGCATACTCCTGGGGATCTTTTTGTTTAAAGTCCAAGACGGTTACTACTCCCTGCTCAAGCCTAATCTCTAGGAGAATATAGTGGAAACTGCACACGCATGCATAACTCATCAATTACATTACTATAACCTGGACTAATATATAAGGGAAACCGAATATGCACAAGACAGTAACACTCACTTGAAGTTGTAAGGAAAGAGTATTATATCTTTGTTTTCATTTTTTTGAATGATCGTAGCAAGTTGGCCTCGGTATCTCTGAGACGATGTTGAATCTCAGTTGCATCTATGAGATATGTGTTAACGAACCCAATATCACCGATTTGTCTTTTCTTCAATTCGGCGATCTTCATTCTGCATAATATAGTGAGGATAATTATAAATACATGCAATGAAAGAGATGAGCTATATAGAGAGACTTAATGACAGAAGTAGTAGTACTTACAGACAGTAGCAGGTGATCGTTGTTTTATCGAGGGCCAATTGATTGAAAAACTGATAGAACTCCTCAAATGGAATGGGCAATCCAACGAGGTCATGCTCCGGTTTAGCTCTCGCATACAAAGTACTCCTCCCCCCAGACGCTCTGCAGATTTTCAAGTACCAATCATGTAATCTTCGCATCATCGTTGTTAAAGATTTTTCATCTTTGACGAGAGGCTTCCCGTACTCGTATCTGTGTATCTGCACCTCCATGGTATCATAATGTACATCGTCGGGCAGGTAATCGTCAACATTGCCATAACCGGGCACCATCCTCGGATCGACGATGTCGCTAGGCACCTTGAGGGGGGGGGGGCACGATTGCTTCGCTTGTTCACCGAGCTGGGCAATTTGTTTCCCAGCTGCTCGTCATTCTTTCAGCCTTTGATCACTGACTGTACTTCGCCGTCAACATCACCAGGGTCATCTCGTCTGATCTTATACCGCAATGCACCGCATACCGGGCATGCGTTCAGATCCTTGTATGCACCGCAGTAGAGGATGCAGTGTCGTTCAGATCCTTCTGCGATTATGTCCCTCAACAATGCTTCTTTTGCGGTGTCATCTAGGGCGGTGTCCATAGTTTCTACAAATATTTACAACATGGCAATTATTATTCAAACATGACAGATGGATATATTAGTGCCAAACGTAGAACTAGCTACCTAATCATAGTAAGGAATCATATATATTAATTAGTGGCCTCGACCCCCCCCCCCACGTGTTGAAGCTATCGGGAGGGGGTATATATCGACAACGATGACACTACATCTATATGTTCCTCGACGACCCTCGTTCCCGATAAAAAAAGAGGAAGAAGAAGAAAAAAAGAGGAGAAGAAAGAATAGAGGAGAAGAACTCCTCTATTCTTTCTTCTCCTCTTTTTTCTTCTTCTTCCTCTTCTTTTTTTATCCTGTTCTTCCTCTCATGTTCGACAATAGAGGAGAAGAAAGAATAGAGGAGAAAGAATAGGGGTCGGAAGGTTGCCTAGTGTCAAAGAATTCAACAAAACCATGTCTTCATCATTAGGCGAAAGTAACATGTGCATGATGGTACGAAGCTCTCCAAAGTTATTTTGGAACGGAGTCCGAGATAAGATAATTCGCTTTTTGGTACAAAGTTCAGCAACACCTTCCAAATATCGTTATTTGGAAGGCCTTTGCTGAAATTCATACAAAAAGGCAAATTATCCTATCCGGGACACCATTACAAAATAACTTTGGAGGACTTCGTCATGCCCTGGTTACTTCCGGCTAATGATGAAGCCATGGATTTCTTCAATACTTTGACACTAGGAAACCTCTCTCGACCCCTCGGCGATCCTCGACCCCTCGAACCCTCGACGACCCTGGAACCCTCGACCCCTAGACGACCCTGGAACCCTCGACCCTCGATCCCTAGACCCTATAGAACCCTCGAACCCTCGACCCTGAAACCCTCGACCCTTGACCCCTTAACGACCCTCGACCCTCTACCCTAGTTCCCGACCCTCGACCCCTCGGCGATCCTCGACACCCTCGTTCCCGATAAAAATTAAGAAGAAGAAGAAGAAGAAGAAGAAGAAGAAGAAGAAGAAGAAGAAGAAGAAGAAGAAGAAGAAGAAGAAGAAGAAGAAGAAGAAGAAGAAGAAGAAGAAGAAGAAGAAGAAGAAGAAGAAGAAGAAGAAGAAGAAGAAGAAGAAGAAGAAGAAGAAGAAGAAGAAAGAGGAGAAGAAGAAAGGAATAGCTAGAGGAGTAGATCGAAGAAAAAAGAAGAAAAAAAAGAGGAGAAGAAGAAAGGAATAGTGGAGAAGAAGAGAAAATAGAATATTCTATTTTCTCTTCCTCTCCACTATTCCTTTCTTCTTCTCCTCTTCTTTTTCTTCTTTTTTCTTCTTCTTAATTATTTATTTCTCCTCTTCTTTTCCTCTCCTCTTCTTCTTTCTTTCCTCTTCTTATTAATTTTCTTCTTTCCTATCCTTCTTTTTCTAAAATTGTAACTTTTGCATATATAAAACTTTTCTAAAATTGTAACTTTTGCATATAAAACTCATCTATCCACATACATCCATCTATACATACATATATACTTGCATATATAAAGTTTTTCTAAAATCTAACTTTTGCATATATGAACATATATACACAGAGAACGTATACATATATACACATTTTTATAATAATGCAAAAAATAAGAGAAAAGGGCGCCGGCAGCCGGACCGAAGGTGGCGGCGTGTGGTCGGGGCAACGGGTGGCGCGTGCGGCGACGGCGACGGCATCAGGGCAGGGGCGGCGCACGCGGCGACAGCGACGGGGTCGGGGAAGGGGCGGCGCGCGCGGCGACGGCGACGGGGTTGGGGCAGGGGCGGCGCGCGCGACGACGGCCATGGTGTCGGGGCCGGCAGGGGCGGCGGGCGCGGCGACGGTGTCGGGGCAGTGGCTCGGCGGCAGCGACGGTGAGGTGGACCAGCCTGACGGCGTCAGGGCAGGGCTCGGCGGCGACGGCGACGAGGAGCAGAAGGCGTCGGGGCGAGAAGAAATAGATGGATTTTGGCAAAAACTGCTAAGTGTTGTATATATAGCAAGACCATTGGTCCGGTTCGTGGCACAAACCGGGACTAATGCCCCTCTTTAGTCCCGGTTGGTGCCACCAACCGGGACCAAAGGCCAATTTTCAGCAGCCCAAAGGGCGAGAAGCGGCGGCCTTTGGTCCCGGTTGGTGGCACCAACCGGGACCAATGGCCTTGTGCTGCCCCGCGCCCAAAAGTTTAGTCCCACCTCGCTAGCTGAAGGGCGCCGGCACTTGTTTATAAGCGCTGGTGTGCCTCCCCATTCGAGCTCCTCTCTTATGCAGGCTTTCGGGCCAAAACTTGCTACTGCCTGTGGGCCTATTGGGCCTTGTGCGGGCCTGAATCCTGGCCCATGTAGGGTTTCTAGTCGTATTCACGCCGTGGAGGCCCAGTAGGTGGCATTTTTTTGGTTTTTTATTTTTTATTTCTACATTTTTTTTGGTTTTTTATTTTTTTATTTCTACTTAAAACTAAATACTTACAGTTTTTTAGTGATTTCTTTTTGCTTTTAGGTCACAAAAATTATAAACTTTCTTTTAGTGCCATTAGTTTTAAATTTTGAATAGTTTAAATTTGAATTTTTAAAAATTTGTGTGAATCACAAGTTTATGAATAACTTTACTATAAAAATAGAATTTTTTTTCTATTTATTTTTTATTTATACTTACAACTAAATACTTATAGTTTTTTAGTGATTTATTTTTGATTTTAGGTCACAAAAATTATAAACTTTCTGTTAGTGCCATTAGTTTTAAAATTTTGAATAGTTTAAATTTGTATTTTTTAAAATTTGTGTGAATCACTAGTTTATGAATAACTTTACTATAAAAATAGAATTTTTTCTTTTTTGCTATTTATTTTTTATTTATACTTACAATTAAATAGTTATAGTTTGATTTTAGGTCACAAAAATTATATTCTTTTTGCTATTGAAGAATATTATAGTTTTATTTTAGTTGATCATAACATAATATTTTAATTGATTGTTTTTATTTTCATAAAAGTTTTGTAGTTCATTCTGTTTGCTATTAATTCATTCTTTGAGCTAAATGACCCTGAAATTGGAAAGCATTTAAAATGAACTTTGAAAAGGTTGAAAGTTGGCATGGTATCATCATTTCACCCACATAGCATGTTCCAAAAAGTAGAGAGGGTTACGACAAAAACTTGATGCACTTCGTGTACAAAATGGACAATCACTTTCGAAGTATCAAAGTTTCGGACAATAACTGGGCCACATCATTGGCTAGGACGAATGGTTCGTCTGTGTACCCAAGATTGTTTAGATCCACTGTTGTCATACCGTACTGTGGGTCTACCTGTACCCCGCCTCCTGACATATTGATCCATTTGCCTCAACACATAAAACCTTGAACCATAAGACATGAAAGCATTTCAAATGAACTCTGAAAAAGTTGAAAGTTGGGATGGTATCATAATTTCACCCACATAGCATGTGCATGTACAAAACGGAGAATGGTAGCATGTTCGTGTGTTACAAAGTTGGCATCGTATCATCATAATAGTTGCGGGAGAAAGTCTTCACTTTTTCTTCGCTTGTGTCATTTGCTTATTGCGCCGTAACCATGGATAATCTTCATTGTTTATCAGGATGCTTGGGTCAGCCTTGACATTGAAGGGAGGAATTTCATGAAACTTTTCATAATCTTCAGACATGTTTGTCTTGCCGTCCACTCCCAGGATGTCCCTTTTTCCTGAAAGAACTATGTGGCGCTTTGGCTCATCGTATGATGTATTCGCTTCCTTATCTTTTCTTTTCTCGGTTTGGTAGACATGTCCTTCACATAGATAACCTGTGCCACATCATTGGCTAGGACGAACGGTTCGTCAGTGTACCCAAGATTTTTCAGATCCACTGTTATCATTCCGTACTGTGGGTCTACCTGTACCCCGCCGCCTAACAGATTGACCCATTTGCACTTAAACAAAGGGACCTTAAAATCAGGTCCGTAGTCAAGTTCCCATATGTCCACTATGTAACCATAATATGTATCCTTTCCGCTCTCGGTTGCTGCATAAAAGCGGACACCGCTGTTTTGGTTGGTGCTCTTTTGATCTTGGGCGAACGTGTAAAATGTATTCCCATTTATCTCGTATCCTTTGTAAGTCAATACAGTCAAAGATGGTCCCCTGGACAACAAGTACAACTCATCACAAACAGTGTTGTCACCTCTGAGACGTGTTTCCAACCAACTGCTGAAAGTCCTGATGTGTTCACATGTAATCCATTCGTCGCACTGCTCCGGGTGTTTGGAGCGCAGACTGTTCTTGTGTTCATCGACATACGGGGTCACCAAGGTAGAGTTCTATAGAACTTTGTAGTGTGCTTGAGACCAAGAATATCCGTCCCTGCATATTATTGAGTCTCTTCCAAGAGTGCCTTTTCCAGTCAGTCTCCCCTCATACCGCGATTTAGGGAGACCTATCTTGTTAAGGCCAGGAATGAAGTCAACACAAAACCCGATAACATCCTCTGTTTGATGGCCCATGGAGATGCTTCCTTCTGGCCTAGCGCGATTATGGACATATTTCTTTAGGACTCCCATGAACCTCTCACAGGGGAACATATTGTGTAGAAATACGGGCCCAGGATGACAATCTCGTCGACTAGATGAACTAGGACGTGTGTCATGATATTGAAGAAGGATGGTGGGAACACCAGCTCGAAACTGACAAGACAATGCGCCACATCACTCCTTAGACTTGGTACGATTTCTGGATCGATCACCTTCTGAGAGATTGCATTGAGGAATGCACATAGCTTCACAATGGCTAATCGGACGTTTTCCGGTAGAAGCCCCCTCAATGCAACCGGAAGCAGTTGCGTCATAATCACGTGGCAGTCATGAGACTTTAGGTTCTGAAACTTTTTCTCTGGCATATTTATTATTCCCTTTATATTCGATGAGAAGCCAGTCGTGACCTTCATACTGAGCAAGCATTCAAAGAAGATTTCTTTCTCTTCTTTCGTAAGAGCGTAGCTGGCAGGACCTTTATACTGCTTCGGAGGCATGCCGTCTTTTCCGTGCAAACATTGCAGGTCCTCCCGTGCCTCAGGTGTATCTTTTGTCTTCCCATACACGCCCAAGAAGCCTAGCAGGTTCACGCAAAGGTTCTTCGACACGTGCATCACGTCGATTGAGGAGCGGACCTCTAGGTCTTTCCAGTAGGGTAGGTCCCAAAATATAGATTTCTTCTTCCACATGGGTGTGTGTCCCTCAGCATCATTCGGAATAGCTGGTCTACCGGGACCCTTTCCAAAGATTACGTAGTGTAAATCATTGACCATAGCAAGCACGTGATCACCGGTGCGCATGGCGGGCTTCTTCCGGTGATCTGCCTCGCCTTTGAAATGCTTGCCTTTCTTTCGACATTGATGGTTGGTCGGAAGAAATCGACGATGGCCCAGGTACACATTCTTCCTGCATTTGTCCAGGTATATACTTCCAGTGTCATCTAAACAGTGCGCGCATGTGTGGTATCCTTTGTTTGTCTGTCCTGAAAGGTTACTGAGAGTGGGCCAATCGTTGATGGTCACAAACAGCAACGCCTTAAGGTTAAATTCCTCCTATCTGTGCTCATCCCACGTACGTACACCGTTTTCATTCCACAACTGTAAAAGTTCTTCAACTAATGGCCTTAGGTACACATCAATTTCGTTGCCGGGTTACTTAGGGCCTTGGATGAGAACTGGCATCATAATGAACTTCCGCTTCATGCACATCCAAGGAGGAAGGTTATACATACATAGAGTCACGGGCCAGGTGTTGTGATTGCTGCTCTGCTCCCCGAAAGGATTAATGCCATCCGTGCTTAAAGCAAACCATACATTCCTTGGGTCCTTTGCAAACTCACCCCAGTAATTTCTCTCGATTTTTCTCCACTGCGACCCATCAAAGGGTGCTCTCAACTTCCCATCTTTCTTTCGGTTCTCACTGTGCCATCGCATCAACTTGGCATGCTCTTCGTTTTTGAACAGACGTTTCAACCGTGGTATTATAGGAGCATACCACATCACGTTCGCAGGAACCCTCTTCCTGGGGGGCTCGCCGTCAACATCACCAGGGTCATCTCGCCTGATCTTATACCACAATGCACCGCATACCGGGCATGCATGTATCTTCTCTACCTCCAATCCTAGAGGGCATATGACCTTCTTTGCTGCGTATGTACTGTCGGGCAATTCGTTATCCTTTGGAAGCTTCTTCTTCAATATTTTCAGTAGCTTCTCAAATCCTTTGTCAGCCACAGCATTCTCTGCCTTCCACTGCAGCAATTCCAGTACGGTACCGAGCTTTGTGTTGCCATCTTCGCAATTGGGGTATAACACTTTTTTGTGATCCTCTAACATGCGATCGAACTTCAGCTTCTCCTTTTGACTAATGCATTGCGTCCTTGCAGCGACAATGACACGGCGGAGATCATCATCATCGGGCACATCGCCTGGTTCCTCTTGATCTTCAGCAGCTTCACCCATTGCAGCATCATTGGGCACATCGTCTGGTTCCTCTTGATCTTCACCAGCTCCCCCCGTTGCAGCATCACCGTATTCAGGGGGCACATAGTTGTCATCGTAGTCCTCTTCTTCGCCGTCTTCCATCATAACCCCTATTTCTCCGTGCCTCGTCCAAACATTATAGTGTGGCATGAAACCCTTGTAAAGCAGGTGGGAGTGAAGGATTTTTCGGTTAGAGTAAGACCTCGTATTCCCACATTCAGTGCATGGATAACACATAAAACCATTCTGCTTGTTTGCCTCAGCCGCATCGAGAAACTCATGCACGCCCTTAATGTACTCGCGGGTGTATCTGTCACCGTACATCCATTGTCGGTTCATCTGCGTGCATTATATATAATTAAGTGTCCAAATTAATAGAAGTTCATCATCACATTAAAACCAAAGTGCATACATAGTTCTCAGCTAATAACATATAGCTCTCCAGAGCATCTAATTAATTAAACCATACATTGAAACTATGTAAAACATTTCAATGCAAAAACAAATGTGATCATAATCGCAACCAAGGTAACAATTGATCAACGGCATAATGATACCAAGCCTCGGTATGAATGGCATATTTTCTAATGTTTCTAATCTTCAAGCGCATTGCATCCATCTTGATCTTGTGATCATCGATGACATCCGCAACATGCAACTCCAATATCATCTTCTCCTCCTCAATTGTTTTTATTTTTTCCTTCAACAAATTGTTTTCTTCTTCAACTAAATTTAACCTCTCGACAATAGGGTCGGTTGGCATTTCCGATTCACATACATCCTAGATAAATAAAATCTATGTCATGTTGGTCAGCATAATTTTCATAAACAATAAATGAACCAATAGTTATAAAGATAATATACATACCACATCCGAATCATAGACAGGACGAGGGCCGACGGGGGCGGATACCAAAACCATCGCACTATATAAGATGCAATAATAAATGTAAGAAAATGATACAAGTATCTATCTAAACATACAAGTAAGAATATTTTTCCTTCCAGAAAGAAGATAAGAACAAGAGGCTCACCACGGTGGTGTCGGTGATGAGATCGGCGCGGGTGATCGACGGCGGTGAAGACGGGGACTGGGCATGACGGACCGCTAAATCTAGACAAATCTCGAGGAAAATGGAGCTTGGAGGTCGAGCTTCGAGAGGAGAAAGCTTAAGTAGTGTGGCTCGGGCATTCCATCGAACACCTCATGTGCATAGGAGGTGAGCTAGAGCACCACAAACCCTCTCCCCCTCGGCCAGAAAAAACTGAGCAGTGTGCTCTGATCTCGCGCGAGGGGGTATATATAGGCACCTCATTGGTCCCGGTTGGTGACATGAGCCAGGACTAAAGGGGAGCCTTTGTTCCCGGTTCAAGCCACCAACCGGGACCAAAGGTGGTGGGCCAGGAGCGACGCCCATTGGTCCCGGTTCATCCCTCCCACCGGGACCAAAAGGTCCAGATGAACCGGGACCAATGGCCCACGTGGCCCGGCCGGCCCCCTGGGCTCACGAACTGTGACCAATGCCCACATTGGTACCGGTTCTAGACTAAACCGGGACTAATGGGCTGACCCGGCCTGGACCATAGCCCTGTTTTCTACTAGTGCCGTCCTTCACAAGCTTCTCAGCATCCATCTTGCCCCAGTGCACTTTAGCACGGGCAAGCGCCCTACGGGCGCCCTCGATGCAGACAGAGCACTTGATGACTTCAAGCCACGGAGAGGCATGCACCAGCCGCCTCACCAACCCAAAGTAGCTCCCAGGCATGGCCTCTCCAGGCTACAGCCGGACTACGAGACCCATCATGGCCTGTTCGGCCACCTTATGGAGCTCGACCAGCTGCTTCAGCTAGTCGCTCAAAGGCACCGGGTGTCCGGTCTCAGCATACTGAGACCAGAACACCTTCTCCGTCGAGCTCCCCTCCTCGGCCCGGTAGAAGGCAGCGGCATCTGACACGCTACGGGGCAAATCTGCGAATGCTCCTAGAGAGCTCCGGACTCGGGTAAGTAACAAGTAATTCACTTTCACGTGCTTGCTTTGCATAAATAATGCCTTACCCGCCGCTATCTTCTTCATCGCCTCAATTTCCTGGAGGGCTTTTTGGGCTTCGGCCCTGGCAGACTTGGTGCTTTCAAGGGCCGCCACGAGCTCGGACTCTCGCGTCTTTGAGTCAAGCTCCAAACTCTCGTGTTTTTTCACGAGAGCCTCGAGCTCTTGCTGCACCTAGCCAACCTGCGCCTCATGTTTCTCCCGCTCGGTGCGCTCCATGGCCGCCTTCTTTTCGGCCTCGGAAAGCGCTTGCTTCAGGGTCGCCACCCCAGTCGTGGCCCCTAGCACACCAATAACGATCCTATAATTTCTTGCAACTGCATCTTTTTATATATACACCCGGACAAGGCATTGCGTACCTTGGTTCTCCTCGAGCCACTTCTTGGCAAGGTCGAGCTCTTGCTCGGACCGCTCGAGGTTCTGCTTCAGCGCGTCAACCTCCGCAGTCAGTGCGGCAGAGGCCAGCAGCGAAGCCTGTATACGCATATCGACATAATTATGTTAGACTCATGTGAATATTATTAGATCCTCTATTCGGCTTTTCTTTGTGAATGCCAAACAGAGCATCAGGGGCTACTATCTATGCGGTAATATTTTCATACAATTTTTACATACCTCAAAGCCTGTCAGCAGGCTGGCACAGGCTTCGGTCAGCCCGCTTTTGGCGGACTAAACTTTCTGGATCACCGCACTCATAATAGTGCGGCGCTCCTCGTCGATGGAGGTGCCGTTAATAACCTCCAGCAAGTTATCCGGTGCCTTCGGTTGGACAGAGGTCACCGGCGCGGTAGGCTTGCCCTTCTTAGTGGGGGGCCGCCTGCCGGAGTCCGGAACCGCTGAAGGTTCTGGTGCAGTGACCGGCCCAAGGACGGACTTGGAGCCCTTGGGATACTTGCTCCCTTTGTGCCTGCAGTCCGGGAGGTCGCCTTGCGGCGCCTCCAGGACCACCTCCCCTTGGCTTGGAACCTTTTGGGACAACACCTCGGCGTCGTCCGTGGGGCGAGTGGAGGTAGCGGTCGGAAGTGAAAAGCTATTCACATCTGACGAATCCACGGAACCGCTCGACAAAATGTTGACTCGGGCCCGGGGCGGACTGCATGGTTACATTCGGCGTCAGGAGAAGCTGTGCAATAAAGGAACGCTATGCGTCACTCTGGTGTCCGAATACTTATGACTTCGCCAGGGGCTTGGCCCTGAGCAGCCACTCCTCTTCCCTGTCGGTGGCGTTGGTGGAGTAGTCCGGAGGAAGGGTCCTTCCCTTCTTGGACCCTCCGGCATCCCCAGTTGGGGCGGCCTTCCTTTTCTTTTCTCCCCCTGCTGGGGAAGAAACCTCTTTTTCCTCCTCCTCGTCTTCATGGGAGGAGTGCGCCTCGGAGTCATCAGACGATGAGTCTGACACCACCGGGCGCCGGGAACTCTTTCGGGTTCCCGTGGCCTTCTTCTTGGCCTTCTTCTCCGGCACCACGTAAGGTGCCGGAGCCAGCAGCTTCGCTAAGCGAGCATCGGCTGGGTCTTCGGGCAAAGGAGCCGGACAGTTGATCTGTCCGGCCGTCTCTTGCCAGTCCGGTCAAAGGTATGGGAGCTTAGATCCCGCATAGAGTCAAACTATTAAATACAAATATCCTGTAAGAGGTAAAACAACTTACCGCGCTGGCTTGGTGCTTCGCGCAGAACCCGCGATCCTCGATAGTAGGAGGAGGAACTTCGGCACCCTTGAATAGCAACTTCCAGGCATCTTCGTGCATTGTGTCGAAGAGCCTGTTAAGAGTTCGGTGCTGGGCCGGGTCAAACTCCCACAAGTTGAAAGCCCGTTGTTGACACGGGAGGATCCGGCGGATGAGCATGACATGGACTACGTTGACGAGTTTGAGCTTCTTGCTCACCAGGTTTTGGACACATGTTTGGAGTCCGATCACCTCTCCCGAACTACCCCAGGACAGACCCTTCTCTTTCCAGGAGGTGAGTTGTGTGGGGATGCCAAATCAGAACTTGGGGGCCGCTACCCATTCAGGGTCGCGCGACTCGGTGATGTAGAACCACCCTGATTGCCACCCCTTTATGGTCTCCACGAAGGAACCCTCGAGCCATGTGACGTTGGGCATCTTGCCCACCATGGCGCTTCCGCACTCCGCCTGGCGGCCGCTCACTACCTTCGGCTTGACATTGAAGGTCTTCAGCCATAAGCTGAAGTGGGACTGGATGCAGAGCAAGGCCTCGCACACGATGATAAACGCCGAGATGTTGAGGATGAAGTTCGGGGCCAGATCGTGGAAGTCCAGGCCGTAGTAGAACATGAGCCCCAGGACGAATGAGTGGAGAGGGAATCCTAGTCCGCGGAGGAAATGGGTAAGGAACACTACCCTCTCATGGGGCCTGGGGGTGGGGATGAGCTGCCCCTCATCTGGGAGCCGGTGCGCGATGTCGTCGGGCAGGTATCCGGCTCTCCTCAGCTTCTTGACGTCTCCCTCCATGACGGAGGATACCATCCACTTGCCTCCCGCTCCAGACATGGTTGGAGAAGGTTGAGGAAGAAGACACGAACTTGGGCGCTGGAGCTCGAGTGTGCAAATATGGATAAGCAAGGGAGGAAGAAGGCGTGGATGAAAAGGTGAATCCTTATCCCTTTATATGGGCGGACAAAACTATGCATCCCCCACCAGCCTGGTAAAACTCGCTTATCCCCCAAACACCGTAATCAATGGCACAGTTGGGTTACCCACGCCCGTATTGATGAGAATCCCGTGATAAGGGGACACGATCTCTGCTTCGACAAGACGTGCCAAGGAAACTGCCTCGCAAAACGCGCTGAGGCGGGACAGTAAAAACGATTCGAATAAAGGCTTGGCTGTGGTGTGATGTCATGCTACAGAATACGTCAGCAGATTAGATTTGTGTAAATATTATTCTCTCTACGGTAGTATGTGGAACTTATTTTGCAGAGCCGGACACTATCCTTGTGTTCAAAATCTCTGATGAAGTATTCGGAGGAGGAACCCGCCTTGCAATGCCGAAGACAAATCTACGCGCCGAACTCGTCGTCATTGAAGCCTGGTTCAGGGGCTACTGAGGGAGTCCTGGATTAGGGGGTATCCGGATAGCTGGACTATAACCTTTGGCCGGACTCCTGGACTATGAAGATACAAGATTGAAGACTTCGTCCCATGTCCGGACGGAACTGTCCTTGGCGTGGAAGGAAAGCTTGGCAATACGGATATGTAGATCTCCTCCCATTGTAACCAACTCTGTGTAACCCTAGCCCCCTCCGGTGTCTATATAAACCGGAGGGTTTAGTCCGTAGGACAACAAGAATCATGCCATAGGCTAGCTTCTAGGGTTTAGCCTCTCTGATCTCGTGGTAGATCTACTCTTGTACTACCCATATCATCAATATTAATCAAGCAGGAGTAGGGTTTACCTCCATCGAGAGGGCCCGAACCTGGGTAAAAACATCGTGTCCCTCGTCTCCTGTTACCATCCGCCTAGACGCACAGTTCGGGACCCCCTACCCGAGATCCGCCGGTTTTGACACCGACACCCCTCATCAGACAATAATAATAGCATGGGGTATAAAACATGCGCTACTGCTAAGTGAACACCTAAAGCGCGCGCGAGACACCCACGCTACTACTGAGTATGTCCACTGCCAGACCACACCCACCACACCAAACTCTCTTTGACGAATCCCTCAAAAAAACTCTCTCTCGTGACCCTCACCCCCACCCCACGGTCAAGCTCCTCTCCGCCACGATCCCCATGCGGTCGCCACCACGCACGCTTGCCGGTTCCGGCGAGCTCCGGCCGCGCGCAACGCGCCCCCAAGCTCCCCAAGCTCGCCCCTAATACGTCCATTTTGCATCATGCTTTTATATCGATATTTATTGCATTATGGGCTGTTATTACACATTATGTCACAATACTTATGCCTATTCTCTCTCATTTTACAAGGTTTACATAAGGAAGGAGAATGCCGCCAGCTGGAATTCTGGGCTGGAAAAGGAGCAAATATTAGAGACCTATTCTGCACAACTCCAAAAGTCCTGAAACTCCATGGAAGTCATTTCCAGAATATATAAAAAATATTGAGCGGAAGAAATACACCAGAGGGGGACCCACCTGGCCACGAGGGTGGGGGGCACGCCCTACCCCCCAGGGCACACCCCTGCCTCGTGGGCCCCCTGTTGGCCCTCCGATGCCCATCTTCTGCTATATGAGGTCTTTCGTCGAGGAAAAATTGATAAGCAACCTTTCGGGACGAGACTCCGCCGCCACGAGGCGGAACCTTGGCGGAACCAATCTAGGGCTCCGGCAGAGCTGTTCTGCCGGGGACACTTCCCTCCGGGAGGGGGAAATCATCGCCATCGTCATCACCAATGCTCGTCTCATCGGGAGAGGGAAATATCCATCAACATCTTCACCAGCACCATCTCCTCTCAAAACCCTAGTTCATCTCTTGTATCCAATTCTTGCCTCCAAGTCCGGGATTGGTACTAGTAGGTTGCTAGTAGTGTTGATTACTCCTTGTAGTTGATGCTAGTTGGTTTATTCGGTGGAAGATCATATGTTCAGATCCTTTATGCATATTAATACCCCTATGATTATGAACATGAATATGCTTAGTGAGTAGTTACGTTTGTTCCTGAGGACATGGGAGACGTCTTGCTATTAGTAGTCATGTGAATTTGGTATTCGTTCAATATTTTGATGAGATGTATGTTGTCTAGCCTCTGGTGGTGTTATGTGAACGTCAACTACATAACACTTCACCATCATTCGGGCCTAGAGGAAGGCATTGGGAAGTAATAAGTAGATGATGGGTTGCTAGAGTGACAGAAGCTTAAACCCTAGTTTATGCGTTGCTTCGTAAGGGGCTGATTTGGATCCATATGTTTCATGCTATGGTTAGGTTTACCTTAATACTTTTGCTGTAGTTGCGGATGCTTGCAATAGAGGTTAATCATAAGTGGGAGGCTTGTTCAAGTAAGAACAACACCCAAGCACCGGTCCACCCACATATCAAATTATCAAAGTACCGAACGCGAATCATATGAACGTGATGAAAACTAGCTTGACAATATTCCCATGTGTCCTCGGGAGCGCTTTTCTCATTATAAGAGTTTGTCCAGGCTTGTCCTTTGCTACAAAAAGGATTGGGCCACCTCGCTGCACTTTATTTACTTTTATTACTTGTTGCTCGTTACAATTTATCCTATCACAAAACTATCTGTTACCACTTATTTCAGTACTTGTAGAGACTACCTTGCTGAAAACCGCTTATCATTTCCTTCTGCTCCTCGTTGGGTTCCACACTCTTACTTATCGAAAGGACTACGATAGATCCCCTATAATTGTGGGTCATCAAGACTCTTTTCTGGCGTCGTTGCCGGGGAGTGAAGCGCCTTTGGTAGGTGGAATTTGGTAAGGAAAAATTTATATAGTGTGCTGAAATTTACTGTCACTTGTTACTATGGAAAGTAATCCTCTGAGGGGCTTGTTCGGGGTATCTTCACCCCGACCAGTAGAGCAAAGAGTTGCTCCTCAACCTACTGAACCTACTGAAAATGAAAATGTTCCCTTTGAAGTTCCATCAGGTATGTTAGAAAAACTGCTAGATAATCCTTTTGCAGGAGATGGAACAAAGCATCCTGATGAGCACCTAATCTATGTGGATGAAGTTTGTGGATTATTTAAGCTTACAGGTATACCCGATGATGTTGTTAAGAAGAAGGTCTTCCCTTTATCTTTGGATGGAGATGCATTGACATGGTATAGGCTATGTGATGATACGGGGTCATGGAACTACAAACAATTGAAATTGGAATTTCATCAGAAGTATTATCCTATGCATCTTGTTCATCGTGATCGCAATTATATATATAATTTTTGGCCTCGCTAAAGAGAAAGCATCACTCAAGCTTGGGGAGGCTTAAATCAATGTTATATTCATGCCCCAATCATGAGCTCCCAAGAGAAATAATTATTCAAAGTTTTTTTGCTCGGCTTTCTGATAACAATCGCACGATGCTCGATACTTCTTGCGCTGGCTCTTTTATGATGAAGACTGTTGAATTCAAATGGAATTTATTGGATAGAATTAAACGCAACTCTGAAGATTGGGATCTCGACGAAGGTAAGGAGTCAGGTATGACACCTAAGTTTGATTGTGTTAAATCTTTTATGGATACCGATGTTTTCCGTAAATTTAGCACTAAATATGGACTTGACTCTGAGATAGTAGCTTCTTTCTGTGAATCTTTTGCTACTTATGTTGATCTCCCTAAGGAGAAGTGGTTTAAATATCATCCTCCCATAGAAGTAAAAGTAGCTGCACCTATTAAAGTTGAAGAAAAGACTGTCACTTACAGTGATCCTATTGTTCCTACTTCTTACATTGAGAAACCACCTTTCCCTGTTAGGATAAAGGATCATGCTAAAGCTTCAACTGTGGTTCGTAAAAGCAATATTAGAACTTATACACCTCCTAAGCAAGTCAAAGTTGATCCTAATATTGCTATTGTTAAAGATCTATTGTCTGAAAATATTGATGGGCATGTTATTCATTTCTGCGGTGAAACCGCTATAGTTGCCAAACCTTGTGCTAAAGATAAACATAGACCTGTGGTAGGCGTGCCTGTTATTTCTGTTAAAATAGGAGATCATTGTTATCATGGCTTATGTGATATGGGTGCTAGTGTTAGTGCAATACCTTATGACTTATATAAATAAATTATGCATGATATTGCACCCGCTGAGATAGAAGATATTGATGTCACAATTAAAATTGCCAATAGAGATACTATTTCACCAATGGCAATTGCTAGATATGTTGAAGTCTTGTGTGGGAAAACTAAATATCCTGCTGATTTTCTTGTTCTTGGTTCCCCACAAGATAGCTTTTGTCCCATTGTTTTTGGTAGACCCTTCTTGAACACCATTAATGCTAAGATAGACTGTGAAAAGAATGTTGTTACTATTGGTTTGGGTGATATGTCCCATGAGTTTAATTTCTCTAAATTTAGTAGACAACACCGTGAAGAAGAATTGCCTGGTAAGGATGAAATTATTGGTCTTGCTTCTATTGTCGTGCCTCCTAGTGATCCTTTAGAACAATATTTGCTAGACCATGAAAATGATATGTTTATGAATGAAAGAAGGGAAATAGATGAAGTTTTCTTTAAACAGGAACCTATTCTGAAACACAATTTGCCTGTTGAAATCCTAGGGGATCCCCCTCCACCCAAGGGTGATCCCGTGTTTGAGCTTAAACCATTGCCTGATACTCTTAAATATGCTTATCTTGATGAAAAGAAGATATATCCTATTATTATTAGTGCTAACCTTTCAGAGCATGAAGAAGAGAGATTATTGAAAACTCTGAAGAAGCACCATGTTGCTATTGGATATACTCTTGATGATCTTAAGGGCATTAGTCCCACTCTATGTCAACATAAAATAAATTTGGAGAAAGATGCCAAACCAGTTATTGATCATCAACAAAGGCTGAATCCTAAAATGAAAGAAGTGGTAAGAAAGGAAATACTAAAGCTCCTCGAGGAAGGTATAATTTATCCCGTTGCCGACAGTCAGTGGGTAAGTCCTGTCCATTGTATCCCTAAGAAGGGAGGTATTATTGTTGTCCCTAATGATAAAGATGAATTGATTCCTCAAAGAATTATTACAGGGTATAGGTTGGTAATTGATTTCCGCAAATTAAATAAAGCTACTAAGAAAGATCATTACCCCTTACCTTTTATCGATCAAATTCTAGAAAGATTATCTAAACATACACATTTTTGCTTTCTAGATGGTTATTCTGGTTTCTCTCAAATACCTGTGTCAGCCAATGATCAATCAAAGACTACTTTTACATGCCCTTTGGGTACTTTTGCTTATAGACATATGCCTTTTGGTTTATGCAATGCACCTGCTACCTTTCAAAGATGCATGATGGCTATATTCTCTGACTTTTGTGAAAAGATTTGCGAGGTGTTCATGGATGATTTTTTCGTCTATGGATCCTCCTTTGATGATTTCTTGAGCAATCTTGATCGAGTTTTGTAGAGATGTGAAGAAACTAATCTTGTCTTGAATTGCGAAAAGTGCCACTTTATGGTTAGTGAAGGTATTGTCTTGGGGCATAAAGTTTCTAAAAGAGGTATTGAAGTTGATAAAGCCAAGGTTGTTGCTATTGAAAAGATGCCATGTCCCAAGGACATCAAAGGTATAAGAAGTTTCCTTGGTCATGCCGATTTTTATAGGAGGTTCATTAAGGACATCTCAAAAATTCCTCGGCCTCTGACCAATTTATTACAAAAGATATACCATTTGTCTTTGATGATGATTGTGTAGAAGCATTTGAAGTACTTAAGAAAGCATTGATCTCTGCACCTATTGTTCAACCACCTGATTGGAATTTACCCTTTGAAATTATGTGTGATGCTAGTGATTATGCTGTAGGTGCTGTTCTAGGGCAAAGAGTTGATAAGAAATTAAATGTTATTCAATATGCTAGTAAAACTCTAGACAATGCTCAAAGAAATTATGCTACTACTAAGAAAGAATTTTTAGCAGTTGTATTTGCTTGTGATAAGTTCAGACCTTATATTGTTGATTCTAAAGTAACTATTCACACTGATCATGCTGCTATTAAATATCTTATGGAAAAGAAAGATGCTAAACCTAGACTTATTAGATGGGTTCTCTTGCTACAAGAATTTGATTTGCATATTGTTGATAGAAAGGGAGCTGAGAACCCCGTTGCAGATAACTTGTCTAGGTTAGAAAATGTTCTTGATGACCCACTACCTATTGATGATAGCTTCCCTGATGAGAAATTAAATGTCATAAATACTTCTCGTAGTACTCCATGGTATGCTGATTATGCTAATTATATTGTTGCAAAATTTATACCACCTAGTTTCACATACCAACAAAAGAAAAGTTCTTCTATGATTTGAGACATTACTTTTGGGATGACCCACATCTTTATAAAGAAGGAGTAGATGGTGTTATTAGACGTTGTGTACCTGAGCATGAACAGGAACAGATCCTACGCAAGTGTCACTCCAAAGCTTATGGGGGACACCACACTGGAGATAGAACTGAACATAAGGTATTACAATCTGGTTTTTATTGGCCTACTCTCTTCAAGGATGCCTGTAAGTTTGTCTTGTCTTGTGATGAATGTCAAAGAATTGGTAATATTAGTAGACGTCAAGAAATGCCTATGAACTATTCACTTGTTGTTGAACCATTTGATGTTTGGGGCTTTGATTATATGGGACCTTTTCCTGCCTCTAATGGATATACACATATTTTAGTTGCTGTTGATTACGTTACTAAGTGGGTAGAAGCTATTCCAACTAGTAGTGCTGATCACAACACTTCTATTAAATGCTTAAAGAAGTTATTTTTCCGAGGTTTGGAGTCCCTAGATATTTAATGACTGATGGTGGTTCACATTTTATTCATGGTGCTTTCCGTAAAATGCTTGCTAAGTATGATGTTAATCATACAATTGCATCTCCTTATCAACCTCAGTCTAGTGGTCAAGTAGAATTGAGCAATAGAGAGCTCAAATTAATTTTGCAAAAGACTGTCAATAGGTCTAGAAAGAATTGGTCCAAGAAACTTGATGATGCATTATGGGCCTATAGAACTGCATATAAAAATCCTATGGGTATGTCTCCGTATAAAATGGTTTATGGAAAAGCATGTCAGTTACCTCTTGAACTAGAACATAAGGCATATTGGGCTATTAAAGAGCTCAACTATGATTTCAAACTTGCCGGCGAGAAGAGGTTATTTGATATTAGCTCACTTGATGAATGGATAACCCAAGCTTATGAAAATGCCAAGTTGTTTAAAGAAAAAGTTAAAAGATGGCATGACAAAAGGATACAAAAGCGTGATTTTAATGTGGGTGATTATGTATTGCTATACAACTCTCATTTAAGATTTTTTGCAGGAAAACTTCTCTCTAAATGGGAAGGTCCCTACGTTATCGAGGAGGTCTATCATTCCGGTGCCATAAAAATCAACAACTTCGAAGGCACAAATCCGAAGGTGGTGAACGGTCAAAGAATTAAACATTATATCTCAGGTAATCCTATAAATGTTGAAACCAATGTTATTGAAACCGTAACCCCGGAGAAATACATAAGAGACACTTTCCAGAACGTTTCAGACTCCGAAAAGGAATAGGTATGTGGTACGGTAAGTAAACCGACTCCAAAACAATTTTTAAGGCAATATTTCTCCGTTTTGGAATATTTAGAAAAATAGAAAAATAAGAAACAGTCCGGGAAGGACACAAGGGCTCCACGAGGGTGGAGGGCGCGCCCTACCCCCCTAGGCGCGCCCCCTACCTCGTGGGCACCTCGTGTGCCTTCCGGACTCCGTTTTCTTGCATGATACGTATTTTGGTCGATAAAAATTCATTATATAATCTCCCGAAGGTTTTGACTCCTGTACCACGCAATTATCCTATGTTCTTGTTTCAAGCTGTTGCTGCTGCAGATTAGAGCAAGATGTCTTCTCAAGAGTCAGTCGAGGAGAGCCGGGTGTCCACTTTGGGCCAAGGGCAAACAGCGACGCTGACCACTTTGGGCCAGCAACGGAGGAAGAGATGGAGGCCGACTTGATGAGGGTACATGCCATCGAGGATCAAGAAGTCACTTCTCGCTTCCGAGCTGGGTTCACGATGGGAGAACTACAGAGCTCGGCTATTCCAAACTCGGTTATCCCTTCCAATGTTAGATTTCTTTCTTATGAAAATATGAAGAGGAGTGTCACTTGTTCTCCCGCAGCTGTGCAACACCCTTGGGTGCAAGGAGCCTTAGCAGTTATAGGAAAGCTTCGTAAAGAAATAATGGACCTCAAGCAGCAAGTCAATAAGCTCGAGGAGGAGAATCGTATCCTGAGGGGCATCATCGCCAAGAATATTTCACCAACAACAAAGAAGGAGACATAATCACATGGGTATGGGCACTCCCCTTGGCAACTGCCAAGCTTGGGGGAGGTGCCCCGGTATCGTATCACCATCACACTCCTATCTTTACCGTTTTCTTAGTTCGATCCTATTAGTAGTATCTTGATCTAGTAGAATAAAGTTTATGGCATGATCTAGTTTTGAGTTTTGCTTTATGATCCCTCTATGTAATCGAGTCCGTGAGCTATTTATAATAAAGACTAGTGTTGAGTCAAGGGCTTGATTATTTTGCCATGATCTTGAGTGAATAAAAGAAAAGAGAAAAAGAATAAAAAGAAACAAATAGTTCATATTGATCTTATTGAGAGTAATGACTTCACATAGAAGGAGTATGATGATTAAAAGTTGTTGGGAGTTGACAAACGTAGCTTTGGTCATCTTTGCAATTAATAGGAGGTAATAAAGAAAGAGAGGTTTCACATATAAATATATTATCATGGACATCTTTTATGATTGGGAGCACTCATTAAAATATGACATGCTAAAGAGTTGATGTTGGACAAGGAAGACAACGTAATGGGTTATGTTTTCTTATATCTGAGATAAAGTATATTGTCATGGATCATCCAACATGTCGAGCTTGCCTTTCCCCCTCATGCTAGCCAAATTCTCAGCACCAAGTAGAGATACTACTTGCGCTTCCAAAACCCTTAAACCAGTTTTGCCATGAGAGTCCACCATACCTACCTATGAATTGAGTAAGATCCTTCAAGTAAGTTGTCATCGGTGCAAGCAATAAAAATTGCTCTCTAAATATGTATGACTTATTAATGTGGGAGAAAAAAGCTTTATACGATCTTGGGATGTGGAAGAAATAAAAGCGATGGACTGCATAATAAAGGTTCATATCACAAGGGGCAATATAAAGTGACGTTCTTTCGCATTAAGATTTTGTGCATCCAACCCGAAAGCGCATGGAAACCTCTGCTTCCCTCTGCGAAGGGCCTATCTGTTACTATTATCCTCTACCTTATGCAAGAGTCATGGTGATCTTCACCTTTCCTTTTTACATTTTATCCTTTGGCAAGCGCAGTATGTTGGAAAGATCCTGATAGATATATCTAATTGGATGTAGGGGAGCATGAGTTATTATTGTTGACATTACCCTTGAGGTAAAAGGTTGGGAGGCGAAACTATAAGCCCCTATCTTTCTCTATGTCCGATTGAAACTCCGTAACCACAAGTATCGCGTGAGTGTTAGCAATTATGAAAGACTAAATGATAGTTGAGTATGTGGACTTGCTACAAAGCTCTGACATAGACTCTTTCTGATGTTATGATAAATTGCAATTGCTTCAATGACTGAGATTATAGTTTGCAATAAAGTTTTTGATTCATACTTTGCATTGTGAATAGATTATTACTTGAGCATAAGTAATCATATGACAATATCCATATATGTTGCTGTTATAAAAATAATCATGATGCCTTCATGTCCGTATTTTATTTTTATCGACACCTCTGCCTCTAAACATGAGGACATATTTATCATTATTGGTTTTCGCTTGAGGACAAGCGAGGTCTAAGCTTGGGGGAGTTGATACGTCCATTTTGCATCATGCTTTTATATCGATATTTATTGCATTATGGGCTGTTATTACACATTATGTCACAATACTTATGCCTATTCTCTCTCATTTTACAAGGTTTACATAAGGAGGGAGAATGCCGGCAACTGGAATTCTGGGCTGGAAAAGGAGCAAATATTAGAGACCTATTCTGTGCAACTCCAAAAGTCCTGAAACTCCACGGAAGTCATTTCCAGAATATATAAAAAATATTGAGAGGAAGAAATACACCAGAGGGTGACCCACCTGGCCACGAGGGTGGGGGGCGCGCCCCTCTGCCTCGTGGGCCCCTTGTTGGCCCTCCGATGCCCATCTTCTGCTATATGAGGTCTTTCGTCGAGGAAAATATGATAAGCAACCTTTCGGGACGAGACTCCACCGCCATGAGGCAGAACCTTGGCGGAACCAATCTAGGGCTCCGGCAGAGCTGTTCTGCCAGGGACACTTCCCTCCGGGAGGGGGAAATCATCGCCATCATCATCACCAATGCTCCTCTCATCGGGGAGGGCAATCTCCATCAACATCTTCACCAGCACCATCTCCTCTCAAAACCCTAGTTCATCTCTTGTATCCAATTCTTGCCTCCAAGTCCGGGATTGGTACTAGTAGGTTGCTAGTAGTGTTGATTACTCCTTGTAGTTGATGCTAGTTGGTTTATTCGGTGGAAGATCATATGTTCAGATCCTTTATGCATATTAATACCCCTCTGATTATGAACATGAATATGCTTTGTGAGTAGTAACGTTTGTTCCTGAGGACATGGGAGAAGTCTTGCTATTAGTAGTCATGTGAATTTGGTATTCGTTCGATATTTTGATGAGATGTATGTTGTCTAGCCTCTAGTTGTGTTATGTGAATGTTGACTACATAAAACTTCACCATCATTTGGGCCTAGAGGAAGGCATTGGGAAGTAATAAGTAGATGATGGGTTGCTAGAGTGACAGAAGCTTAAACCCTAGTTTATGCATTGCTTCGTAAGGGGCTGATTTGGATCCATATGTTTCATGCTATGGTTAGGTTTACCTTAATACTTTTGTTGTAGTTGCGGATGCTTGCAATAGAGGTTAATCATAAGTGGGAGGCTTGCTCAAGTAAGAACAACACCCAAGCACCGGTCCACCCACATATCAAATTATCAAAGTACCGAATGCGAATCATATGAACGTGATGAAAATTAGCTTGACGATATTCCCATGTGTCCTCGGGAGCGCTTTTCTCATTATAAGAGTTTGTCCAGGCTTGTCCTTTGCTACAAAAAGGATTGGTCCACCTTGCTAAACTTTATTTACTTTTATTACTTGTTGCCCATTACAATTTATCCTATCACAAAACTATATGTTACCACTTATTTCAGTACTTGCAGAGAATACCTTGCTGAAAACTGCTTATCATTTCCTTCTGCTCCTCGTTGGGTTCGACACTCTTACTTATCAAAAGGACTACGATAGATCCCCTATACTTGTGGGTCATCAGCCCCTCCCTCCCCTCCATCCAGATCCATGCCTCAAGGCCTGCACCTTTGCCCGTGGCTAGGGTTTCAGGCGCCTACCCCCTGGCTGCAACCACCACCAATAGTCTGGGCGAGCCGATGTTTCTGCCGGTGGCCGGTGGAGCAGAGGTCGCCCCGAGCCGGAGCCGGCGGCAGCGCCATACCTACCAAGAGCTGGAGTTGGGACACCATTGCTGCTCGATATGTAAGTGATGGATCTGTAGCTACAAGCTAGGGTTATTGATTTCTGCTGCTATCGAGATTCAGGCGGGGATGGTCTTAGATTTTATTTGCCACAATATAGTCTAGTGCGGAGTACTCCTTTCTCCAACAAAAGGATAGCATCAGCCGTTGGCAACGTCTCCCTCCATCCTCTGCTCCGTAGGAGCATGACGGAGTCGCTGGAGCAGAGGAAGGAGTCTACATTTTCTTCTTTTGTCAGACGGACATCCACTTGTTGTACCAATTATTAGTTCAGAGATAGGGATGTATAAGAGGTTGTCGATCTCTTTGTGCATGGAACAGTAGCTTTTTACTATATAGGATCCATTCCGGATAGATGATTAACAACATTGATTGCTTAGTCCATTCGGAAACCAATAAATAAATAAACTCTAAGAGAATGCACACAGTTGCTGCAAGTTGGTAAATAAAGCATGTGAAGTAAACACTCATTAGCAATCAATCAGTAAAGAGAATGCACACAGCTGCTCTCTCTGTGTGTGTGTGTGTGTGTGTGACTTATGTACACACCCTGCCTGTAGTTGCGTGTACATGGTTGATCACACACACAGTTTAAAATTCAAAATTTTCCAATTATGCTTAACTGAAGATGGCATCAGCAAAGAAGGAAAATAAATTGTAAAGATCAAACCAATTATCAACACAGCCTGCTTGCACTTGAACTGCAGCAAAGTCAGGGGGACACACACACACACAGATACAGTTGGTTGCTGCTCATCTCTTCCATCTGAATGCCTACAAAGTTAAGGTCATAAAAAATAAAGTGTATTTGTGCAGTATACTTTGTCCTTTTATATTTTCTTCATCCATCATTGTCGGGCGCCCGGCAAACCCAAGTCTTTGGCTACGCCCAACATTAACAAGGTCCTCTATTGACATGAAATGCAAACGAGGGTCGCAGTTTGGGCATGACGTCCTCATCGACGGGATGCTCAAGGATGGGCTGTGGGATGTGTACAATGATTTCCATATGGGGATATGTGCTGAGCTCTGTGCAGATCAACACTCGATTACAAGGAAGGTGCAGGTTGCAAGGACCAGAGGGTATGCTGATGCTGCTCATGTATCTAGTAATATCTGATTCATGTATTATTCATGTCTAGCCAACAATTGATCAAGTTCCAACTCAAATGGTGGTTGAGCAAGTTGAATTATTTCATCGTCAACCAATTAACTAGTACACACCCTATTTGTAACCTTGTTGTTTGTGCATACGTACATGCTAACTCTAGCAGCCAACCACATGTTGGCGAGGTACTTCTAATTCTTGGTTAGACTCACATGCTGGCCCGTCTAATCTATAGTTTTCATATTCATGGGTGAGAGGTGAGGTGCATCCAAATAATTCCTAATTTTGACCTCTAAGTCCATTCAGTGTTCATCCATGGGTGAGAGGTGAGTGGCAATATACTGGTAAGTTGTTGGGGATGAGTCTATAAGTCTGTTCAGTGTTCACTTGTACTTGATTGCGGTTCATTTGCTCTAGCTTTCACAAAAAACTAATTATCTGGTACACTTTAGAATTGTCCTGTGAACATTGATTAGCAGCAAATGAGCCATCTGTCTCAGAAGTCTGAAGGATTGTTCATCATAGAAATGTTCAGTTGACATTTCTGAGTTGTCTTGATTTGGCGTCCATGGCCAAACCCAGGTACCTATAAACTCCCCTCTGTTCTGTTTTAGAACAACTCTGTTTTTCTGCTAGTCAAATAGACCGTAATACTAGTACCGTTGTGTAGCTAGATAGATCATTGTTGGTTCTGATGCTTATTGATTGACACACCAAGTGTTGTTACTGCTGATGATTACTATTACTACAACAATAATACATCTACAACCAAGAGTTAAATGGAAATGACCTAATAGTAAAGGGTACAATGTTGGTAATACATCTGCTGTTGCCGATGCCTTCTTGATTGCTTGCGAATGACCTGGGAATTACTTCTACTTGGTGCACAACCTTTGCTTGTTACAATTTGCCTCAAAATCTTGGATTCATAATCTATAATAAGATTTGGTACTGCCTTGGAATTCCTTATCTCCTTTCACTTGTGGTCATGCCTAGCACCGTATCCTTCTTAAGTTGGGTTTTCCCCAATTTCTAGGATTGGTCTGTTTGGTACTGCTTATAATTCATATATACTATGTTGTTGCGATATGCTTTTGTTTCTGCTATTGTTACTTAGTGCTCTATAGGTTACTATTATACTGTACTAATGCTCCAGGTCATTGTGAGTTCCTAGTAGTGGCCTTGGTTTATTGTTTAATTCCAGGATTTGTGAGTTTCTAGTAGGGAACACATGGGCATGAGACATCGACACGGGGCTGTGGCAGTGACGACAACGACGACATCATCACGGTGTTGCGGCGGCGACAACGACAACATCAACACAACCAACACCGGCTTGCGGTGGCGACGACGCCGACAACCTATACGGGTGGCGTATATTATATATATATATATATATTAATTATCTATGTCAGATATGTATGATTGATGTACGCATAACATATATGTATTATGAAATGCACATATGCGAGTAGTATGAAATGTATGTCTAAACTGGAATAGGTAGATTTTTATTTTTTTGAATCCTAACTAGTTACTACTAGCGTGGGTGTATCATAGACACGCCACAACTATTTCATTAGTAGTAGCGTGGGCTTGGGATAGTAGTAGCGTGGGGCACCAGCGCTACTGCTATGTCTGTTTATTAGTAGCGTGGGGTAAAAATGTGCTACTGCTAAAATTTAGCTATAGCATTGTAGTAGTAGCGCGGGTACCTACGCTACTGCTATGCAAAAAACCTACGCTACTGGTAGTGTTTTTCCTAGTAGTGAATGCAAGATATGATGTGCAATGCATATGGGTACTCAGGAATGGGAAAGATGATCCTGAAATTAGCTTGGCAAAACAAGCATGCCATTGAATAGATTGGGAGATTTTGGTCGAGAATGATATAAAGATCACCGGGAACGGATGCACGGTTTAGAAATGACAGGCCAAACGAAATTCTGCTGAAAACAGCAACATGGTGACTTAGATGCAAAGTCTAAATATGCTACAACAGCCAAACATGAGAACAAAATACATGGTAGTTGAAAGTGCTAGTTATCGACTAGAGGGGGGGTGAATAGGCGATTTTTATGGAAGTCTTCAAAACATGGAAGTTTAGAAGACAAACAATAGAAATGAACCCATTGATATGCAGCGGAAGGTAGACTACACTAAGCAAGCCATAGTCAAGTATGCAATGAAGTGAAAGCACGAAGACTAATTGTAGCTAGGTAGTAAAGATCATGATGGAAGATAGTATGAAGCCGAACAACAATAGTAGTCAAGCAGTGAAGTCAAACAGGTAAGGCAATCAGGCAATGACTTAACGAAGACAAACTGTAAGTAAAGAGAGGAAGAGGATAGAACAAGTCACTTGTTGAGGACACAAGATTTGTTGGACCAGTTCCAGTTGCTGTGACAACTGTACGTCTGGTTGGGGAGGCTGAGATTCAACTCAGAAGACCACGTCTTCACCTTATTCCCCTTGAGCTAAGGGCACCCAGTCCTCGCCCAATTACTCTGGTAAGTCTTCAAGGTAGACTTCCAAACCTTCATAGACTTCGTTCACCGGTGATCCACAATGACTCTTGGATGCTCAGAACGCGACGCCTAACCGGCTGGAGGATTCACAATCCTCAAGTGTAATAAGTCTTAAAGTCACGCAGACAAAAAGACTTCAGTGATGCCTCACACTCTTTGGCTCTGGGTGTTTGGGCTTTGTCCTCGCAAGGATTTCTCTCTCTCAAAAGCTTCGGAGGTGGGTTGCTCTCAAACGACAAAATCCGTGTACTAACTCTGAGCAGCCACCAATTTATGATGTAGGGGGTGGGCTATTTATAGCCACTAGGCAACCCGACCTGATTTGTCCGAAATGACCCTGGGTCACTAAGGAACTGACACGTGTTCCAACGGTCAGATTTCAAACACACACGGCAACTTTACTTGGGCTACAAGCAAAGCTGCCTCATCCAGCTCTGGATAAGATTTGCTCTCATTGTCTTCGCTCGAAGACATAGGATTTTTGTTGAGTATCACTTCAGTCACTCTGACTTTGTTCACTTGGACCCCACTTAACAGTATGGTGGTTCCTATGACTCAACAAAGAAGAAAAGGAAACAACGAAACGACCAAGTCTTCGCGCTCCATAGTCTTCACTCAATGTTTTCTCATGTCATAGTCTTCAACCTGAATATCTTCATATACCACCATTGTCGTCAATGTCTTCATACATTTTTAGGGGTCATCTCCGGTAGGTAAACTGAATCAATGAGGGACTACTACCTGTGTTATCCTGCAATTCTCACAAACACATTAGTCCCTCAACCAGGTTTGTCGTCAATACTCCAAAACCAGCTAGGGGTGGCACTAGATGCACTTACAATCTCCCCCTTTTTGGTGATTGATGACAAACTGGTTGAAGTTTTCAACGGGGATAAAATATGTGAAATTGTAAAGGATAGGGTATTGTCTTCATAAGTAGCAAAAGGCTCCCCCTGAAGATGTGCATATGAGTAATTTGCTTTTGGAATGCAAATGCACATGGCAGGTTGTACTTGTGGAGATCCTCTTCAACTTATGACGACAATTCATCATGCATGATTTGATATAACGAAGATAGTGACATGCATAATGAAAAATGGACGTCTGCAAGATGACCTAAGTGCGGAAGTTATCATCGCACATGCGGAATTTATCATCGCATCACAGAATAGCAGAAAATGTAGCAGACGACCATCAAGTTTAAGTGTTACAACTCAAAGAACCAAATGTATCAAAAAGCGGGAGTTGTAAACACTAGGCAAAATATAAAGCAACCGCCCATATGGACCCGCTTGAAGACTATCAACTCATATGCTTCTCCCCCTTTTGTCAGTAAGGACCAAAAAGGTTTGAAGACATAGAGTCTCTACGGCATTCCCAGAAGGAGTAGGAGTAGATGCAGGGTCGGCGTTGGGGTTTGGCGGTGCAGACGAACTTGTGCAGTGTCGATGCGCGCTGAAGTCTTGGGGTGTTGAAGTAGCATCATCTTCATCATCGATCACTCTGGCATTCACGGTTGCGGCGGAGGAAGAATAGTTAGAGTCTTCATGGGATGGAGTTCGACGTAGGACAACATTCCTTGGGGAGTGGTGTCAAACTTGAATCTTTCAGTGAAGCCATCGTCTTGAAGATCTGCTTCAGCAGTTGAGCAATGTCAAACTCTTCCATGATCGCCGACAGGTCTTGTGACTGACAAAAGCATTCTTGGTGGCAAGATTGCGAATGTGATTGACATCCACCAAGAGGCTTTGCATCTGTCGCTTAAGCCAGAAGTGATGCTTGTCTTGTTTCTGATGGAGTGCCACAAGAAGTTCTCGGTCATTCAGAACACGAGAGCGCTTCCGAGGCCTTTGGGCAATGGTGCTCTCAGTAGCTTCAGTCTGTGCACGGTGAGGTAAGCGAGTATTTCCAGCCAATGGATAGACACGAGTGACTGCTTGGACCCCTTCAATGGGTTGCGAGAAGCTTTGGTGATCAGCATTTTGAAGACTGACAGGCTCCTTGGCAGGCTCTGGGTATATGGCTTCAACTGACATATCAACCTCAGGCAGAAAAATCAAATGGTTGCGAGCAGAGGGCTGATAGTTGACAGCTGAGTGTAGCTTGATAAGGCGCATGACCCACGGAGCATAGAACTTTAGGCCAAAAAGATCAGAGCCAGACGCAGCCAACTGTCTGGATAAAGAAGTCTTGAGCATTGAAGCTGATGCCATTGAAGATATAAAAGACCAAAGTCTTCATTGCTCCTTCAAGTTTTGCAGCTGATGAATGTCCTTTGACAGGCCATAGAGTTTGCCTGATGATGTGATAGATTGTGCGAGGCAGATACTCGAGGTCTTCGACAAAGAATTCCTTAGGATATTCAGCATCTGGAGGCAAGGGCTTCATCATGCTAAGCATCTGGCTCATGTTGGGCTCAGGCTTGTGAAAAATGCTTTTCAAAGCAGCACTGTGAAGCTGACAACCAGGTTCATAAAGATCACCTGGAGTGGGCAGGCCAGTGAGCTCAATGACATCAAAGGCTTTGGCTTCATGATGGACATTGCCTGTCATCCACTCAAGGACCCAAGTCTTCGGATCCCTGTTGTAGCCACGAATATGAAGAGTGGCATAGAATTGGAGCAGCAATTCTTCATTCCAGTGCTCCTTGTAAGTGACGAACTGCAATAAGCCAGATTCTCTGAAGCAATCCAACGCTTCTTCCAAACATGGCAGATCAGTTATGGCTTCAGTGTCAAGACACATATGTGGGAAAATGCGACCTTGATTGTATAAAATGCATGAGTAATAACTGCGCTGCTGATAGCTCCAGAACCGATCAGATGATATTCTTGCCTTAGAGTAGGGGTTCTTGGCGCTATCAAAGAAGGTGTTGTGCACTTTGAAACCATTGACATTGAATGATCCTGGTGCAGATGCAGTACCTGGAAACCTAGGCAGTCTTGGCAGTGGCTTCTGAACCTGAGGCCCGTGCTCGACGTGATAGTCAAATTGAGGATCAGCAGCAGGCGGAGGAACCAGAAGAGGCCATTTGACAGTGATAAGCTGCCCATAGTTGTATGCTTGCTCGATAGTATGCGGCCTTGGTGGCAGAATAGGAGCAGTGGCATTAGCAGAGGTGTCAGGCTGCACATCTGTTGCAGGTGCTTCATTGGCTTCATTGGTTTCTGGCACGGTGTTCAATGCAGGCTCCACATTTTCTTCAGTCATGACCACGTCATTGGCTTCATTGGTGTTGGTGGTGGCAGCCTCAGGATTCTCAGTCTCCACTTGAGGAGTTGGAGGGATGGGTACAGACATGTTCACATCTGGAACAACTTCTTCAGTGATGGGCGGAGTAGCGACACGCTCTTCTGCTTGTTTTTCTTCTGCTGATGCAGTCGTAATATCTTCAGCCGCTTTGGCTTCAGACTCAGGGATGTTCACTATAGGAGAGGCTTCAGGAAACACTTACTGTGAGACAGATTGGCGCTCATCTCCTTCAGGAACACTTGACAGATTGACTTGAGGCCTTGGTCCTTTGCGAAGCCTGCGAAATGCTGGCGATGCTTGTGGAGATGGAGTTGGTTAGGCCTCAAAGTCTTCATCGTCAACCACTGGAGTGTTGACTTGAGTTGGGGGAGTCACAGGTGTGTCTTCATTACGTGGGGATCCTTGAGGGTGATCATCCCATGAGTCATCCTGAGCAATTGACGTCAATGGACGACCAATGCTGATGAGTTCGCTATTCGTTAGAACAGGCGATGATACCACATTATGCTCAATCTGAGGAAGGACTTCATCATCTTCAACATTGTCGTGGTGACCAATGTCTTCAGCTGCGATGGGGTCAACAGCTAGAATATCTTCAGCTTCAGGAACCTCTGTGGAAGCAGGCTCATGAACTATCATGCGTCATTCTTGGTGTGCAGAATCAGGACGAGCAACTGAGATTGGCTCGACAACAAGGGGCTCTGTGGGAGCAGCCCGATCTTTCTTGGATTTGCGCTTCTTGGTGGGAGGAGCTTCATCAGAGGTGTTCTTGGTCTCGCGCTTTCTGGCCTTGGCTTCAGCTTCCCTTGTCTTCTGAAGCTCTGAAGCCACTCTGGGGACCTTAGGCTTCACGCCTGTCATGCTGGTAGGGAAGACAATGCGAGGCTCTTCCCCCCCTTGATGATTCAGTTTGGTCCACAGATGGCTTCTTCTTCTTGGCAGCCATCCTGGGGTCGATGCCTGGATGCCCAAAAGCCTTGCGCTTTTCAGCTTCATTGTAAGCTTGGCGGCATTTGGCAGCAAGAATCTTCATGCGCTCACGTGACCCTTTAGCTTCTTCACGTTTCTTGTGAAAAGCCTCCTTGAGCTCATGCAGCATGACCTTGATGTTCTGGACATCCTTCACACTATGCCTGGCCATATGCTTCTTGAACTGAGCCTTTTCAAAATCAATCTTGTGCTTCAGCTCAACAATTTTCCGAGCAAGAGATAGCTCAGGAGCAATGGCGTTGTGGAAGGAGACGCTGAGGCCAATTGGAAGTTGCAGATCATCAAAGCTAAGATTGGGGGTGTCAAACCACTCATCAATGAAGTTGTTGATGATAGCCACGTCAAAGAGAGGAAAGTCATTGAAGATTTCTGCTTCTTGCTTGCTCTTTATCAGTTGCTCAAGAGCGTCATCAGCAAGATGTTCATCACTTGACAGATCAATTGCTTCATTCTCGTTTCTTAAAACGGCAGCAGGAGTCAGAGCAGGACTGGAGGAGTGCATGGGCTTCTTCTTTTTCTTCTCGGTCTTGGAGACACGAGAGAGATCTTTAGACTGCACACTTGGTGCAGGTGGAGCAGTGGCCAAGGGCTTCACTCGTGAAGCTTTTGGTGGAGAGGAAGGCTTCGGAGCCTTGGGTTTCTTCTGCTTCTTCGGCTTCGAGGTGCAGGCGCTTCATCAGAGTCAGTGTCATCTGCAGGTCGATCCACATCTGCCCCTTGAACCCTGATATGAGTGATGAGACCTTCTAAGTCATAGAAGGGCCCAACTAGATTTGGTTCAGCTTCACGCATGCCATCAGCACGAGGCGCAGAGGGACCTGGGTTGAAGTCTAATCCACAGGACTTCTTGTTTTCCTTGGCAGAGTTCTTGGCAAACTGAAAATTGCGTTTGAACAGATTGTCATTTCGACACCATAGCAAGACGATGGGTCGGCATCAGCTGGTTGTGGCCCATGGACCATGCAAGGATAGAAGCCTTGCTCAATGGCTTCAGCTCTGGACCTGGGTGGAAGATTTTTGTACAAGATGTCTCCCCATGGTCGCTTGATGGCATTCTTCTCGGCATACTCCTGGGTCATGAACCTGTACTTGTACCACTGTTCTGCCCAATATCTTCGAATCCATTGGATTCAGGTTTTTCTCTGATTATAGTCCTCCTCTGGATCAGTCTTGTACAGCTCATAGAGGTCAGAGGCAAATCTCTTGAGGTGTTCCCACGGCGCTGTCTGCCACCCTTCCTAGCTGATTTCTCTGTTGCCATGAAGTTTAAACTGAAAGGCTTCAATACAGTCAAAGGCTTCCGTCTGCTGGTCAGACAAGAGCTGGCTTCGGGAGAATTGATGTGATGCTGTAAGAATTCTGCAAATGAATGCAGACTATGAGAACCAAGGGATTCTCCCACGGACATGTACCTGTGACAGCATTAGAGATGCGAGGGAAGGGGAAGAGGTCATATGCATTCTCAGAAGATTTTGAAGATAAATCAGTTTAGAAGACATTGACCTCATAGCGCGAAGACATTCACTTATATGTTGAGAGTTGGTTCCAGATTTGTACGAATCCAAGAATAAGTACAAGTGAGGAATCTAACTATGTGTGAAGCATAAGTGAATATACTAGGCATTGTATGAGATGCAGACAGGATAGATCTAACATTGTGGAGGCAGAAACCACTTTTGGTAAAAAGGGATGAATCTATTAGGATCAAAAAGACGGTAAAAAGAGGGTTTTTATTTACCACACGATGAACTGCTAGATGGAGAAGAAGTGGAGGCCGAGCAGTTCGATCTTCCGTGCCCTAACTTGGCGACGGAAGACACCTACGATGGCGGCGGAGAAGACGATGTCCGCGGCCGGCGTGAAGACAGCGTCGGAGAAGTTGCGGCAGCTAAGCGCTTCGTCGCCGGAGTCGTCGAGGGCTAGCGGTGGCGCTAGGGTTTGGCGAGGTGGAGAGGTGGAAGAAAGATTTTGACAGCGATTGGACTTGCATTTATAGGGAAAGGGACGGCACAACGCAATTACGCAGGTGCCCCTGGCAGTTCACATTTGAGGGACACGTGGCGTTCATGCAACACATTTGTGGTTGTCCCATGTTCCCACGCCCGCCAGGATTGTCGGATGGTCGTTCTGGCTTCTCCGGATTTCAGGCAAAGAGAATAGATCATTTAAAATAGATTTAATGTTTGCCTCTGTATCTTCTACTGACAAGGACGCAGAGAAGACATTCGACAGTTTCAATAGAAAGCATATGACTTGGATAGATAGAGTTTGAGATAGAGAGCATAGAGAGATTAGGGTCCGATCACATTCACTTAGTTCAAAAGATTTAACAGAGAAGACATAGCTATAAGTGAATGCTGTAGAGGACAGAACACTAACATATATATATATATATATATATATATATATATATATATATTGAGAATACAACCAAATCAACATAGTGAAGATAATCAATAAGAAAGTTATGTCAAGACAAACCAAATGTGAAGACATAGCAAAAGTAACGCCATGAGAAGAACACTTCAAACAGAAGAATTTGGTGGTGGCGTTACCCATCGTATAGGAAGTATTAGACCCAGACACGGCGCACAATTATCGTGGCGCACCGAAGTCAAATTCCACGTTAATGTATTCACACTCAGAATGTAAGTCTTCATTGATTGAAGATATACTTTACTTCGTGTGTTACACATCTAAGTCATCAACATGCATAAGTGTTAGGATGTATGCCTGATCACAGGACATTTGAGGATTCCAAGATATTTAGCTCACACCGTAACTTGCAAAGCCTTTTCTCATCCAAGGGCTTTGTGAAGATATCTGCCAGTTGCTCTTCAGTGTTGACGTGAATGATATCAATATCTTCCTTCATGACATGATCTCTGAGAAAGTGGTGACGAATTTCAATGTGCTTTGTCTTCGAGTGCTGAACTGGGTTGTTGGCAATCTTGATGGCGCTTTCATTGTCACAGAAGAGTGGTACTTGTTTCAGATGGATGCCATAGTCCTTGAGAGTTTGCTTCATCCATAGAAGCTGAGCGCAGCAAGATCCAGCAGCAATGTATTCAGATTCAGAAGTGGAGATTGATACACAGTTCTGCTTCTTTGAAGACCAACAGACAAGTGATCGTCCCAGAAAATGACATGTGCCTGATGTAGACTTGCGATCCACCTTGTCACCAGCATAATCAACATCCAAGAATCCAACCAGATCAAATTCTGAGCCCTTTGGATACCATAATCCTAATGTTGGGGTGTAAGCCAAATATCGAAGAATTCGCTTCACACCTAAGTGACGCGATTCCTTTGGTGCCGCTTGGAATCGAGCACACATGCAAACACTAAGCATAATATCTGGCCTAGATGCACATAGATAAAGTAAAGAACCAATCATGGAGCGGTATACCTTTTGATCAAACTCTTTACCATTTTCGTCGGGACCCAGATGGTGTTTGGCTGGCATTGGCGTCGTGTAACCTTTGCAATCTTGCATTCCAAACTTCTTCAGGCAATCTTTGAGGTATTTTTCTTGAGATATGAAGATGCCATTCCTTTGCTGACGAATTTGAAGACCAAGGAAGAACTTCAGCTCACCCATCATGGACATCTGATATTGCTCTTGCATCATGTGTCCAAACTCATCACTATATTTCTGATTGGTGCAGCCGAAGATAATATCGTCCACATAGATTTGGCACACAAACAGTTCACCATCATATGTCTTCGTGAAGAGTGTGGGATCCAGGGATCCAGGTTTGAAGCCTTTGCTCTTCAGGAAGTCTTTGATCGTATCATACCAAGCGCGAGGAGCTTGTTTGAGGCCATACAGTGCTTTGTTTAGCTTGTACACCATATCAGGATGTTTTGGATCTTCAAAGCCAGGAGGTTGTGCGACGTATACTTCTTCTTCAATCTTGCCGTTGAGAAATGCACTCTTCACATCCATTTGATATAGCAAGATGTTGTGATGGTTAGCATAGGCTAGCAGTATGCGAATAGCTTCAAGCCTAGCCACAGGAGCAAATGTTTCATAGAAGTCAATCCCTTCCACTTGAGTATATCCTTGAGTGACGAGATGTGCCTTGTTTCTGACGACTTGACCATGTTCATCTTGCTTGTTGCGATATATCCATTTTGTGCCTATTATGCTGTGCTTGCGAGGGTCAGGTCGCTTGACCAGTTCCCAAACATTGTTCAGTTTGAACTGTTGAAGCTCTTCTTGCATAGCTTGAATCCATTCAGGTTCCATAAAGGCTTCAACAACTTTCTTGGGTTCAGATATTGAGATAAAAGCAAAGTGCCCACAGAAATTTGCTAGCTGTGTTGCTCTTGAACGAGTGAGTGGACCAGGTGCATTTATGCTGTCAATTATCTTCTCAATCTGTACTTCGTTTGCAACTCGCGGATGAACTGGACGAAGACTCTGTTCTTGCTGATCATTGTCATCATTGTCTTCAGGCTGAGCATTGTCTTCAGATTGATTAGGTGCAGAAATGATAAGTTCCTTTTCAGGCTGTGCTTCAGAAGGCATGATTTCACCAGTTCCCATTAGCTTGATAGATTCACTGGGTGGAGCTTCGTCTAGCATATTTGGCAGGAGCTCTCTTTACGAGCCATTGGTTTCATCGAATCTGACATCCACAGTTTCAACGACTTTATAGAGATAGAGGTTGAAGACTCTGTAAGAGTGCGAGTCCTTTCTATAACCGAGCATGAAACCTTTGTGAGCTTTTGGTGCAAATTTTGATTTGTGATGTGGCTCCTTGATCCAGCACCTAGCTCCAAATACTCTGAAGTAACTGACATTTGGCTTCTTGCCAGTGAGGAGTTCATAGGATGTTTTCTTCAGAAGCTTATGAAGATAAACACGGTTGATGACATGACATGCTGTATCAATAGCTTCAGGCCAGAACTTTCTTGGTGTCTTGTATTCATCGAGCATTGTTCGAGCCATCTCAATGAGGGTTCTGTTCTTGCGCTCCATGATGCCATTCTGCTGAGGTCTGTACGGAGAAGAGAACTCATGAGTGATTCCCATAGTATCCAGATAAAGATCAAGGCCGGTGTTCTTGAACTCAGTGCCGTTGTCACTTCTGATATGCTTGATCTTGACGCCATAATTGTTCATGGCTCGGTTGGCGAAGTGTCTGAAGACATCTTGCACTTCAGTCTTGTAGAGAACTATGTGCACCCACGTATATCTTGAGTAATCATCAACAATGATGAAGCCATGGAGACAAGTAGTTGTTGTGAGGGTAGAGTAGTGAGTAGGGCCAAATAAGTCCATGTGTAGCAGCTCGAAGGGTTGAGATGTCGTCGTGATTGTCTTTGAGGGATGCTTTGCCCTAGTCATCTTTCCAGCTTCGCAGGCACCGCACAAATGATCCTTCTTGAACTTGACGCCCTCGATGCCTATGACATGCTTCTTCTTGGCGAGAGTGTGTAAGTTCCTCATGCCAGCATGCCCTAGTCTCCGATGCCAGAGCCAGCACTCTGAAGCTTTTGCAAGAAGACATATGGCAAGCGGTGGACCTGCTAAGAAATCTACCATGTATAGATCATCTTTCCAGTACCCTTCAAAGACTAGAGACTTGTCAGATTCCATAAGTACAAGGCAACGATATTTTCCGAATATCACAATCATGTTCAAGTCACAAAGCATTGAGACGGACATTAAGTTGAAACCAAGGGATTCAACAAGCATCACTTTATCCATGTGTTGATCCTTTGAGATTGCAACTCTACCTAGACCCAATACCTTGCTTTTACCAGTGTCAGCGAATGTGATGTGACTCTTGTCAGATGGACGTAAAGTTGAGTCCATGAGAAGACTTCGATCACCAGTCATATGATTAGTGCATCCGCTGTCCATAATCCATTCTGAAGCATGAGGTGTCATACCCTACAGTACAGTTAGGGGGATAGGCTTCACCAAGAGATTGTGAAGCATAAACATTTGACGGGCAAGAGGATTATCGAAGCTCAGATCAAAATTAGGATTAATGGGATGTATGGCAAATGGTTCAGAAACAAAATGCATAGTAAGACCATTTGGGCATTTGATCTTGCGCCCTACAAGATGTTTTAGGTCCCCAGCAATAGCATCAGACGCCTTTGATTTTCGGCTGGAGACCTTTCCTGCAAAAGAAAGTTAATTCTTCTTAACCACCCACATCTTCAGGGGTGGCTTAGAAGCAATGAGTCTAAGTGCAGCATCTGAGAACTTCGGCTTTGGAGCCCTAGCAAATAGCCTTGCAGGAGAGAATGATACTCATATGAATAAGCAGAAAAGTTCTTAGTTCTATGAACATAGCGGTTTGAAGACACACGCTCATATTCATAAGTCTGAGTATGGTTTCCCTGCAAAACATTGGCGTTAGGGTGACTCAGGTGAGTCCTCTGTCTGTATGAAGCCCTTGGGCCATATGAAGCCTTAGGTCTGGGGTTTGTCTTCTTCCCAGGTGGTGTCATGATGACATTCACTAGAAGATTCTCAAGACAGCTTTTGGGAACCCAGATCTTCTTCATAGGTGGCCCATTCCTGCAGTTAGTACCAATATACCTGGCAAACACTTCACCATTCTGATTCTTAAACAGTTTATAGTTTGCATCAAAGGATTCATCAATGATAATAGGGTTAGCACAGGTAAAGCCAGATAAGGTGGATGGGTCCACTGAAGGTCCCTTTGCAGCAACCCATGTGGTTTTGGGGTACTGCTCAGGCTTCCAGTAGGAACCATCAACATTCATTTTCCTCTCGAACCCAACACCCTCTTTCCTAGGGTTTCGGTTCAGAATCTGCTTTTTGAGGACATCGCACAGTGTCTGATGCCCTTTCAGACTTTTGTACATCTCTGTTTCAAGCAATGTCTTCAACCTAGCATTTTCATTGGCAATAGTAGTGGTATCCTCAGCAGAGGGGTTAGTTACCACATCAGTAGTTGAAGACAATGCAACAGTAGCAGCAGTAGAACATTCAGCAACAGAGGTAGCGTTGTCACGCTCAAGGCATTTTAGACATGGTGGTTCAAATCCATCCTGAGCGGGACTGATCTGTTGAGCGCGAAGTGACTCATTCTCTTTTTGAAGATCTTCATGAGCCGCTCTCAATTTCTCAAGCTCTTGCTTCCTTTGAAGATAATCATAGGAGAGCTTTTCATGAGTGGTTGAGAGCGTTTCATGACGACTTTCAAGTTCTTGGTACTTAGCATGAAGATTTTTTATGTCTTCAACTAAGGACTATGAACGGGTCATTTCCGCGTCCAACAGGTCATCGCTTTTGTCTAACAGTTTTTGAGTATGTTCCATAGCTTTTTGTTGTTCAGTTGCAATTTTAGCAAGTGTTTTGTAGCTGGGTTTGGATTCACAATCAGAGTCATCTTCACTTGATGTTTGAAAGTAAGCATCGCGTGATTTTACCTTGGCACCACGTGCCATGAAGCAGTAGGTGGGAGCAGAGTCGTCCTTGTCATTAGCTTCAGCGTTGGTGTGGAAGTCATTGTCTTCAGTGTTGAAGATGGACTTGGCAACGTAGGCTGTGGCTAGAGCCAGACTTGCAACGCCAGGGTCGGACACCTCCTCAGACTCCACCTCCGCCTCCTCAGAAGCAGACTCCTCCTCTGAATCCATCTCCTTGCCAACAAAAGCACGAGCCTTGCCAGATGAGCTCTTCTTATGAGATGAAGACTTGGATGAGGACTTGGAAGAAGACTTTGAAGATTTCTTCTTCTTCTTGTCATCAGAATCATATTCCTTGCTCTTCTTCTTCTTCTTCTCATTGTCCCACTGTGGACACTCAGAGATATAGTGTCCAGGTTTCTTGCACTTGTGACATGTTCTCTTTTTGTAGTCATGAGTGGAAGCTTCATCATTTCTTGAGCTGGATCGTGAAGACTTTCTGAAGCCCTTCTTCTTAGTGAACTTCTGGAACTTCTTCACAAGCATGGCAAGTTCCTTTCCAATGTCTTCAAGATCATCAGAACTGCAGTCATATTCTTCTTCAGATGAGGAAACAGCGTTTGCCTTCAAAGCGCGAGTTCGGCCATAGTTGGGACCATAGATATCTCTTTTCTCAGATAGCTGGAACTCATGTGTGTTGAGCCTCTCAAGTATATCAGACGGATCGAGTGCCTTGAAGTCAGGGTGTTCTTGTATCATGAGGGCAAGGGTGTCAAAGGAGCTGTCAAGTGATCTCAGCAGTGTCTTGACGATTTCATGTTTGGTAATCTCAGTGGCGCCGAGAGCACGAAGCTCATATGTGATGTCAGTGAGGCGATCAAACGTGAGCTGGACATTTTCATTGCCGTTTCTCTTGAAGCGGTTGAAGAGGTTGCGAAGAACACTGATCCTTTGATCTCTCTGGGTTGAGACGCCTTCGTTGACCTTGGAGAGCCAGTCCCACACTAGCTTGGATGTTTCCAGAGCACTCACACGGCCATACTGTCCTTTGGTTAGATGACCACAGATGATGTTCTTGGCAGTTGAATCCAGTTGAATGAACTTCTTGACATCAGCAGGAGTGACACCTTCACCAGCCTTGGGAATGCCATTCTTGACGACATACCAGAGGTCGACATCAATGGCTTCAAGATGCATGTGCATCTTATTCTTCCAGTAGGGATATTCAGTTCCATTGAAGACGGGGCAAGCGGCGGAGACTTTGATTATCCCTATAGTCGGCATAGCTAAAACTCCAGGTGGTTAAACTGAATCACACAGAACAAGGGAGTACCTTGCTCTGATACCAATTGAAAGTGCTAGTTATCGACTAGAGGGGGGGTTGGGGGTGAATAGGCGATTTTTATGAAAGTCTTCAAAACATGGAAGTTTAGAAGACAAACAATAGAAATGAACCCATTGATATGCAGCGGAAGGTAGACTACACTAAGCAAGCCATAGTCAAGTATGCAATGAAGTGAAAGCACGAAGACTAATTGTAGCTAGGTAGTAAAGATCAGGATGGAAGATAGTATGAAGCCGAACAACAATAGTAGTCAAGCAGTGAAGTCAAACAGGTAAGGCAATCAGGCAATGACTTCATGAAGACAAACTGTAAGTAAAGAGAGGAAGAGGATAGAACCAGTCACTTGTTGAGGACACAGGATTTGTTGGACCAGTTCCAGTTGCTGTGACAACTGTACGTCTGGTTGGGGAGGCTGAGATTCAACTCAGAAGACCACGTCTTCACCTTATTCCCCTTGAGCTAAGGACACCCAGTCCTCGCCCAATTACTCTGGTAAGTCTTCAAGGTAGACTTCCAAACCTTCACAGACTTCGTTCACCGGCGATCCACAATGACTCTTGGATGCTCAGAACGCGACGCCTAACCGGCTGGAGGATTCACAGTCCTCAAGTGTAATAAGTCTTCAGGTCACGCAGACAGAAAGACTTCAGTGATGCCTAACACTCTTTGGCTCTGGGTGTTTGGGCTTTGTCCTCGCAAGGATTTCTCTCTCTCAAAGCTTCGAGGTGGGTTGCTCTCAAACGACAAAAGCCGTGCACTAACTCTGAGCAGCCACCAATTTATGGTGTAGGGGGTGGGCTATTTATAGCCACTAGGCAACCCGACCTGATTTGTCCGAAATGACCCTGGGTCACTAAGGAACTGACATGTGTTCCAACGGTCAGATTTCAAACACACACACGACAACTTTAATTGGGCTACAAGCAAAGCTGACTCATCCAGCTCTGGATAAGATTTGCTCTCATTATCTTCGCTCGAAGACATAGGATTTTGGTTGAGCATCACTTCAGTCACTCTAACTTTGTTCACTTGGACCCCACTTAACAGTACGGTGGTTCCTATGACTCAACAAAGAAGAAAAGGAAACAACGAAACAACTAAGTCTTCGCACTCCATAGTCTTCACTCAATGTCTTCCCATGTCATAGTCTTCAATGTGAATATCTTCATATACCACCATTGTCTTCAATGTCTTCATACATTTTTAGGGGTCGTCTCCGGTAGGTAAACCGAATCAATGAGGGACTACTACCTGTGTTATCCTACAATTCTCACAAACACATTAGTCCCTCAACCAGGTTTGTCGTCAATACTCCAAAACTAACTAGGGGTGGCACTAGATGCACTTACAGTAGTAAAGTACAAGTGAAGCTCTACAAATCATGAACACTGAGCTACTGCTAGAACTCACTAGAACATGTTTAAAACAGCATGGCAAAAACGCAAATGATAGCAGTTTAACAGACACTGAAAATACTGGACATGGCATGAACAACATCAGGTAGCAATGTTTAGAGCTAGTAAACTACAGGTTACAGGAACCTATCATGGCAAGCTTGAGCATGGCACCCTAGTACTAAATGCACTTAACAAAAATCCCTTACTGAACTTGTCCCAAAGATCCACAGAAAAGATGATAACATCAATGCAAACATGGCAAGTGATATGAACAGATTCAGACAGTAGTAAACATGGCATGGCAGAAACAGATTCATGTAGGCATGTTTGCGAGCTTGTGCATCTCACCACAAAGCATTTAATGGCATAATAATGCAACCAAAAGTAATAAGATACATTTATGAAGCTAATCATGGCAAGAGCATTGTCATAGGATGCATAGGTCACTAGTTATTCACATGGCAAAAATGAACTTACTGTTAACAGACTGACAACAATAATATTTAGCAAATTTAGAGCATGATAACGACAAGGTACAGTACTCCATAATTGCAAACAAAGCATGGATGGATAGAACATAACAACATCTACATAACATCCTTAATAAACATCACCAAAATATGCATGGATTCACTTGTAGCATCAAGCTAACATGGCAACATAATGTAGCAGGAAGAGACTTAGCAGAAAAACCAAGTCACTGAAATCAGCAACAACAAGTAGCCTAATTTGCATGCTTGTGCTTGGCACCACAGGGCACATAAAAATACATTGATTGCACCACCGTAAACGTGGCATAAAGATGCTCCTAAAACATGCTGACATGATGCTCAAAAGATGAACACACAAAATGCTATGAAAAAGACAAATCAGCAAGTTATGATAGTTTCCAGCAGATAACATCATTTAGCACTTTTGCAATGAAGATTAGGGCATCAGTATGGATAATAATGTGCATGCAAATGACACTAGCATGTAGAGCATCACGAGATGAACATTTTGACATATCATACGCACAAATCGAAGCCACGAGCACGAAGTTATGGCAGTTCAAAGTAGCACACATGAGAAGAAAACATCCGGGACTTACAAATATTTTCACCTCGCAGATCTAGGGTTCGTCCGTAGCATGCGAACCGAGGCGAGGTCGAGCTCGCCGGAGATGGCGCAGAGGGGCTAGGAGGCGCCGGGAGGGTCGGCGGCGGCGGATCCGGGCGGCGCCGACCCGGATCTGGCCGGAGTCAACGGCGGCGAGGCGCGGGCGGGAGAGCGGCGTTGGCGGCGGCGGGAGGCGGCGGCCGGCGTGGTGGAGCGGAGGCAGCAGCGCTCGGCGGCACGGGCAGCGGAGGAGCGAACGGGAGGTAGAGGAGCGCATGGGCCGGGAGGGCCCAACCCGGGCTCGCGAGCCGGTGGCGGCTGGCGGTGGCCGGGGCCACATGGCGGCTTGCGGTTGGCTGGGCATGGCGGCTAGACGCGTCCGGCCATCGACGGACGTGTCCGGCGGCGCGGGGAGCAGAGTGGCTAGGGTTTGCCCGTGATTTCGGAGGGGGAGGCCTTTTTATAGATTATGGGAGCTAGGAGAGGGCTAATGGGGTGCAGTTTTCGCCCACACGATCGTGATCCAACGACGGAGAGCATGGAGGGGTTTTGATGGGCTAGTGGGATTTTGTGGAGGGGTGTTGGGCTGCAAAGAGAGAGGGGTTTCGGTGGTTACACGGTTAACCGTTGGGGCATCAAACGACCTCCAAATGGAACGAAATTTGACAGGCAGCCTACCGGTGATGTACCAAGGACACTTGACAAATCTCGACCCATTCCGAGAAGGTTTTTCTCCCTCACACGAAACGAGATCTGAGAGGTGCATCGGGTGCATGTGTGATTGTCGGATTCCGAAATGAACAACGGGGAAAATGACCGGATGCATGAGACGAACACAAATACAAATGAGATGCACATGATGACATCAGATGAAATGCATGACATGAACAAAATGCAAAACGAGGACAAAAACCAACCATAGAGGATATAACATATCACATTGCCGGAAATGGCAAGACTTGGAGGTACAAATATGGAATGTTACATCCATGACGTTACAACTCTCCACCACTATAAGAGGATCTCACCCCGAGAACTAGGATTGAAAGAACTCCAGATATTCGAAACGGAGGTGATCCTCGCTCTCCCAAGTGGCTTCTCGGTCGGAATGGTGAGACCACTTAACTTTGAGTAATTTGATTGACTTGTTGCGAGTTTTGCGCTCGGTTTCTTCAAGAATGGCAACGGGATGCTCATGATAAGACAAGTCTTATTGGAGGTCAATCTCTTCAAAGTTGATAGTGCGTTCGGGCGTCTTGAAGCACTTGTGAAGTTGTGACACGTGAAACACATCGTGCACATTTGAGAAGTTGGACGGGAGCTCAAGTTGGTAGGCGAGGTCGCCTCTTTTGCCAATGATCTTGAAAGGACCCACATATCTAGGGGCAAGCTTCCCTTTGATACCGAAGAGTTGAGTGCCTTTCATTGGAGAGACGCGGAGATAGACATGGTCTCCGATCTCGAAAGCCAAGTCACGGTGCTTGCTATCATAGTAACTCTTCTGGTGCGATTGCGTGGCTTTGAGATTTTCAAGGATGTCTTTGCACATTTCTTCAGCTTCTGTGATCAAGTCATTGCTAAGAAGTTGGCATTCACTAGTCTCAGACCAGTTGAGAGGAGTACGGCACTTTCTACCATATAGAATTTCGAAGGGGGCCTTGCCCGAACTTGCTTGGTAGCTATTGTTGTAGGAGAACTCGGCATATGGGAGGCAATCTTCCCACTTCATACCGAAAGAGATGACACAAGCTCTGAGCATGTCTTCAAGGATTTGGTTGACTCTCTCGACTTGGCCACTTGTTTGAGGTTGGAAAGCCATGCTGAAACGAATGTTGGTGCCCATGGCCTTCTAGGAAGAGTCCCAAAACTTGGAAGTGAAAATGCTTCCACGGTCTGAAGAGATCAATTGCGGAATTCCATGCAACGAGAAAACTCTAGAGGTGTATAGCTCTGCCAACTAAGCTGCCGTGATATATTCTTTGATTGGAAGGAAATGAGCCACTTTTGTAAGCTTGTCGATGACAATGAAGATAGCATCATTCCCACGCTTGGACTTGGGAAAGCTAGTGAGAAAGTCCATTTCGATATGATCGAACTTCCATTCTGGAATAGCAAGAGGTTGGAGGAGACCAGCTAGTCGTTGATGTTCTGCTTTCACCCTTCGACAAACATCACATTCATTCATGAATTGAGCAAGCTCTCGCTTCATTCATGTCCACCAATACGACTGCTCGAGGTCATGGTACATCTTCGAACTGCCTGGGTGGATAGAAAGAAAAGAATTGCGCGCTTTGTTCATTATGACCTTCCTGAGATCACTGAGGGAGTCCTGGACTAAGGGGTCCTCGCGCGTCCGGCTTGTTATCCATGGGCCGGACTGATGGGCTGTGAAGACGTGAAGGCCGAAGACTGCACCCGTGTCCGGATTGGACTCTCCTTGCCTTCCACACCAAGGAGAGTCCAATCCGGACACGGGTGCAGTCTTCGGCCTTCACGTCTTCACAGCCCATCAGTCCATCCCATGGATAACAAGCCAGACGCCCGAGGACCCCTTAGTCCAGGACTCCCTCAGTAGCCCCCGAACCAGTCTTCAATAGTGAGGTGTCCGGCACTCCAATTGTCTTCGGTATTGCAAGGCGGGTTCCTCCTTTAGTTTTGACACCGACATTGGTGCTTTCATTGAGAGTTCCACTGTGCCACGGATGAAAGGTTCGATGGTTCGCCTTGTCCTTAAAGACAACATCACCACCATGGGAGTTCTGGCCCCAGGCCAAACCCTCTGGCTGGGCGGCTTCACTATGATCGCCCGTTCGGCCGTTGAGCCGACGATGACCTCTCGGGCCATCGAAAACCCCCTTCGCATCAACTCCGAGCACTCCAAGCAGATGGATCCGACAGAGTTTTTGTCCTTGAACGAACTCCTAGATCGCATCGCCGCTTTGGGAATCGCCACAGATTACGATCGGATCGGGCCTAAAACCGATCAAGGAGAAATCAAGACTGCACCGGTCACCCACCAGATTGCGGTAGTCGAGGAGCAGGACGGCGAGTCTCCTTCTATATCGAAGATGGACTATGTTCGGATCGCCGATCAGGAAGAGCCGGATACTCAACAGCGAAAGGATGCGACCAGCCCTCCGAACATAGAATCGGACGGTAGTCCTAAACAATCATAAGATATTCCGGAACCCGGAATGTTGAGTCCGGAAGGTCTTCAGACTCCGGATAATCGTTCAGGTCGGGGTTCGAATTTAATTATCAAAGACAGGGTAAAAGATTGCCATGGAGAGGACGCGATGTCAGCGATCTGCAACAATTGCGCAGACGAAGGAATCCTCAACGCCATCAATCGCCGCCGCATAATGAAGTTCACTGACTTAGCAACTATCGTACAGAAGTACAACACGATGGAAAGCGCCTGGAAAACTCAGGTAGCTTGCTGGGAAACGTCGGTCCCAACTAAACTCCTCCTACAAACGAAGAGGGCGCGCCCCCACGGCACGCCCAGTCGAATAGTCAAGAAACATAAACCCGTTACGCGGCACGACACCGCTCTGGAGGGATGGCTCGATGGCCCATGCAAAATACACACAACACCAGATACCATGGCAAACCTTAGCCTTTGAGCTTGTTGGATACTCCGGCAGGTTGCCAAGAGCGGCGAAGACATCCTTATCAATGACGCCCCAGAACAGCACCCTCCAGAAGACGACACAAGAGTGTTGACGGTCTTCGAGACATTCGCTTCAAACAACAAACACAAAAGAGCACTTCGTGACCTCGCCGAAGTCTGCCAAATCGATGTAATAAACCCTTGGAGTGACATGGCTATAACATTCAATGCCGGTGACGAGCTGAAGTACAGGACAGTCCGAGTGCCAGCCGCATTAGTCCTCAGTCCCATCATGGACGGGTTTCGACTTACCAAGGTCCTCATGGACGGCGACAGCAGACTAAACCTCATTTACGAGGACACACTCCACAAAATGGAAATAGACAAAAGCCGTATCAAGCAAAGTAGCACAACCTTTCGAGGAATCATTCCCAGTCGGGAGGCACGATGCGCGGGAAAAATCACACTTGACGTTGTATTCGGCACACCTGAGAATTATCGGTCCGAAGAAATCACTTTCCAAGTGGCCCCTTTCAACAGCGGATACCACACCCTCTTGGGGCGGGACGCTTTTACACGCTTCCAAATCATACCTCATTACGGGTATATGAAGCTCAAAATGCTCGGACCAAACGGTATAATCACCCTCGTCAGTGATCCGGACATGGCACTCCGCGCCAAAAACAAAACATCATCCCTCGCCCTTGAGGCGCTATCCGAAGCCCTTGCGGCCAAAGAACTAACCGCATTACGCTCTACGGTGGACAGGGATGATGTGATCCTCGACAAACGCCCCAAATCCACTTCCTTCAAACTAGCAGAAGAAATAGTCAAATTCCAGGTCCACCCAATGGACCCCAAGAAGACAGCATCTATCGGAGCGCACTTGAACCCAACAGTCGATGCCGCACTATGCGAATTCCTGTGCGAAAACTGGGATATATTCGCCTGGCACCCCTCAGATATGCCAGGGATCCCACGCAAGCTGGCCGAACATAGCCTCAATATATTAAAGGGATTTAAACCAGTTAAGAAAACACTGCGGTGCTTTTTCGAACCCAAGCGACAATCCATGGGGGAGGAGCTGGCCAAACTTATCGAGGCCGGATTCATTAGAGAAATCAAACATCCGGATTGGCTGGCAAACCTGGTGATGGTACCAAAGAAGGACAAATCCTGGCGCCTGTGTGTCGATTTCAAAGACCTTAACAAGGCTTGCCCTAAGGATACCTTCCCCTCCCCCCGCATTGATCAAATCACTGACGGCACCGCAGGACACGACTCACTGTGTTTCCTCGATGCATATGCCGGATACCATCAAATCAAACTGAAGGAGTCCGATCAAGCTGCAACATCATTTATCACCCCATATGGGCCATTCTACTTCAACACCATGCCCTTCGGGCTCAAGAACGCCGGCGCCACATGCCAACGCATGATTCAAACATGCCTGGAGAAGCAGATCGGCAAGACGGTAGAAGCTTATGTCGATGACGTTGTCATCAAAACTAGGCACGTCGAAACACTAATAGAAGACTTACGTCTTACATTCGACAACCTCCGTGCGTATGACATCAAACTCAACCCGGAAAAGTGTGTCTTCGGCGTCCCCGCTGGAAAACTGCTGGGCTTCATCATTTCCAATAGAGGAATAGAAGCAAATCCAGCTAAAATCCGAGCTCTGTCATAGTTGGCTACGCCAACAGACCTCAAACAAGTCCAAAAACTAGTTGGTTGCATGGCAGCATTAAGTCGCTTTATCTCCAGATTAGGAGAAAAGGCACTGCCACTCTATCGCCTCTTACGGCGCACCGATAACTTCAAATGGACAGACGCGACGACTGCCGGACTAGAGGAAATAAAGGCCCTCCTAGCAAGCAACCCAATCATGGCCGCACCAAACGCTGGCGAACCCATGTTGCTATACATATCGGCAACACATCAGGTGGTGAGCGCTGTGCTCGTCGTCGAACGAGAACAGGACAGACACAAATTTCCACTCCAAAAACTAGTATACTACATATCTACTGTCCTCACACCATGCAAATCACGGTACCCCCATTACCAAAAGATAGCATACGCGGTCTTCATGGCATCCTGAAAGCTACGTCACTACTTCCAGGAGTGTTCAATCACGGTGGCCTCTGATGTCCCACTCAATGACATAATAAACAACCACGATGCCATGGGAGTCATGGATATAACACTATATGTGGAATAGAATGGTGGTTGTGAAGAAGATAAAAAGAGGGGAAGATAGTCTCACATCAACTAGGCGTATCAACTTGTGGGGGAATCATAGTCTCCATCATCCTTTCCTCACTTGGGACAATGCTCTAAAAATGATGATCATCACACTTTTATTTTTCTTACAACTCAACAATTACAACTCGATACTTAGAACAAACTATGACTCTATGTGAATGCCTCCGGCGGTGTACCGGGATATGCAATGAATCAAGAGTGACATGTATGAAAGATTTATGGATGGTGGCTTTGCCACAAATACTATGTCAACTACATGATCATGCTAGCAATATGACAATGATGGAGCGTGTCATAATAAACGGAATGGTGGAAAGTTGCATGGCAATATATCTCGGAATGGCTATGGAAATGCCATGATAGGTAGGTATGGTGGCTGTTTTGAGGAAGGTATATGGTGGTTGTATGATACCGGCGAAAAGTGCGCGGTATGAGAGAGGCTAGCAATGGTGGAAGGGTAGAAAAGTGCGTATAATCCATGGACTCAACATTAGTCATAAAGAACTAATATACTTATTGCAAAAATCTACAAGTTATCAAAGCAAAGTGTTACGCGCATGCTCCTAGGGGGATATATTGGTAGGAAAAGACCATCGCTCGTCCCCGACCGCCACTCATAAGGAAGACAATCTTTAAATAAATCATGCTCCGACTTCATCAGATAACGGTTCAACATACGTGCATGTTACGGGAATCACAAACTTTAACACAAGTATTTCTCAAATTCACAACTACTCAACTAGCATGACTCTAATATCACCATCTTCATATCTCAAAACAATTATCAAGCATCAAACTTTTCTTAGTATTCAATGCACTCAAAAGAAAGCTTTACAAATCTTGAATACCAAGCATATTAAGATTTTTAAGAAAATTATCATGCTATTTAAGACTCTAAAAATAATCTAAGTGAAGCATGAGAGATTAATAGTTTCTATAAAGAAAATCCATCACCGTGCTCTAAAAGATATAAGTGAAGCACTAGAGCAAAACTATATAGCTCAAAAGATATAAGTGAAGCACATAGAGTATTCTATCAAATTCCAATTCATGTATGGCTCTCTCAAAAGGTGTGTACAGAAAGGATGATTGTGGTAAACAAGAAAACATGGACTCAAATCATACAAGACGCTCCAAGCAAAACACATATCATGTGGTGAATAAAAATATAGCTCCAAGTAAAATTACCGATGGAAGTAGACGAAAGAGGGGATGCCTTCTGGGGCATCCCCAAGCTTTGACTTTTTGGTGCCCTTGGATTATCTTGGGGGTGCCATGGGCATCCGCAAGCTTAGGCTCTTGCCACTCCTTGTTCCATAATCCATCAAAAGATTTCACCCAAAACTTCAAAACTTCACAACACAAAACTCAATAGAAATCTTGTGAGCTCTGTTAGCGAAAGAAAACAAGAGACCACTTCAAGGTACTGTAATGAACTCATTCTTTATTTATATTGGTGTTAAACCTACTGTATTCCAACTTCTCTATGGTTTATAAACTATTTTACTAGCCATAGATTCATCAAAATAAGCAAACAACACACGAAAAACAGAATCTGTCAAGAATAGAACAGTCTGTAGTAATCTGTAACTAACGCAAACTTCTGGAACTCCAAAAAATATACCAAAATAGGACGACCTAGACAATTTGTTTATTGATCAGAAGAAATTGGAATCACTATTTTGTCACGTTCTGGTGATTTTCAACAATTGTTTTCGTGAACAGAAAGTTTCTGGAAATTACAGCAAGATCAAATAACTATCATCCAAGAAGATCCTATAGGTTTAACTTGGCACAAACACTAATTTAAACATAAAACCACATCTAAAAAGAAGGTAGATGGATTATTTATTCCTAAACAGAAGCAAAAACAAAAAAAAAATATAAGATTGGGTTGCCTCCCAACAAGCGCTATCGTTTAACGCCCCTAGCTAGGCATAAAAGCGAGGATAGATCTAGGTATTGCCATCTTTGGTAGGTAATCCATAAATGGCTCTCATGATAGATTCATATGGTAATTTTATTTTATTTCTAGGGAAGTGTTCCATGCCTTTCTGTAATGGAAATTGGAATCTAATATTCCCTTCCTTTATATCAATAATTGCACCAACCGTTCTAAGGAAAGGTCTACCAAGAATAATAGGGCATGAAGGATTGCAATCTACATCAAGAACGATACAATATACAGGCACATAATTCCTATTGGCAACAATAAGAACATCATTAATTCTTCCCATAGGTTTCTTAATAGTGGAATCCACAAGATGCAAGTTTAGAGAGCAATCATCAAAATCACGGAAATCTAGCAAATCACACAAAGTTTTGGGAATAGTGGAAACACTAGCACCCAAATCACACAAAGCATAAAACTCATGATCTTTAATTTTAATTTTAATAGTAGGTTCCCACTCATCATAAAGTTTTCTAGGGATAGAAACTTTCAACTCAAGTTTTTCTTCATAAGATTGCATCAAGGAATCAACGATATGTTCGGTAAAGGCTTTATTTTGACTATAAGCATGAGGAGAATTTAGCACGGATTGCAACAAGGAAATACAATCAATTAAAGAGCAAATTTCATAATTAAATTTCTTGAAGTCCAAAATAGTGGGTTTAGCAACATCTAAGGTTTTATTCTTTTCAATCCCACTTTTATCAAATTCATCATCAAGATCTAAAAACTCCGAATTTTTGGAACGCCTTCTAGGTAAAGGTGGATCATATTCAGTCTCATCATTATCAAGATTCATATTGCAAAACAAAGATTTAATAGGAGACACACCAATAACTTTTAGATCTTCATCTTTATTTTCATAGGGATCTGGTTTAGCAGACATCTTATTGACTAAGGTAGCTTGCTTATCCGAAATTTCAGTAGTCAATTTCTCAAGACGAGCAATTTGAGATCTTACACCATCAAATTCTTTAGACATATCATCGAGCTCTTTATTCATATAACTCCTAAATCTTTTTTGTTCCTTAAGCTCGTTTCTGAGGAAATTATTATGCTCAAATTGCAAAACCATAAACATCCTGACATTGTTTTCGATCTCTTCTAGCTTTTTAAGGTGAAGATCACCAAATCTAGGAAGAGCCATCACGACAAACAAGAAAGCTAACCAACACACGAGCAAACAAAAAGCAAGCGAGAAGAAGGCAAAAGAAAAAGAGAGGGCAAATAAAATGGCAAGGGTGAAGTGGGGGAGAGGAAAACGAGAGGCAACTGGCAAATAATGTAATGCGAGAGATAAGGGATTGTGATGGGTACTTGGTATGTTGACTTTTGCGTAGACTCCCCGGCAACGGCGCTAGAAATCTTCCTGCTACCTCTTGAGCACTGCGTTGGATTTCCTTGAAGAGGAAACGGTGATGCAGCAGAGTAGAGTAAGTATTTCCCTCAGTTTTTGAGAACCAAGGTATCAATCTAGTAGGTGGCTACACGTGAGTCCCTCGTACCTACACAAAACAAATAGCTCAACGCAACCAACGCGGTTAGGGGTTGTCAATCCCTTCACGGTCACTTACGAGAGTGAGATCTGATAGAGATGATAGATAATATTTTTGGTATTTTTAGTATAAAGATGCAAAGCAAAATAAAAGGCAAAGTAATAAGCAAAAAGATAATAAAGTGATAGAAGATTGATATCATGAGAATAGACCCGGGGGCCATAGATTTCACTAGTGGCTTCTCTCAAGAGCAAAAGTATTCTACGGTGGGTGAACAAATTACTGTTGAGAAATTGAAAGAATTGAGCATAGGTATGAGAATATCTAGGTATGATCATGTATATAGGCATCACGTCCGAGACAAGTAGACCGACTCCTTCCTGCATCTACTACTATTACTCCACTCATCGGCCGCTATCCAGCATGCATCTAGAGTATTAAGTTAAAAACAGAGTAACACCTTAAGCAAGATGACATGATGTAGAGGGATAGTTTAATGCAATATGATAAAAACCCCATCTTGTTATCCTCGATGGCAAGAATACAATACATGCCTTGCTGCCCCGGCTGTCACTGGGAAAGGACACCGCAAGATTGAACCCAAAGCCAAGCACTTCTCCCATTGCAAGAAAAACCAATCTAGTAGGCCAAACCGAACTGATAATTCGAAGAGACTTGCAAAGATAACCAATCATACATAAAAGAATTCAGAGAAGATTCAAATATTGTTCATAAATAGACTTGATCATAAACCCACAATTCATCAATCTCAACAAACACACCGCAAAAAGAAGATTACATCAAATAGATCTCCATGAGAGAGGGGGAGAACATTGTATTGAGATCCAAAAAGAGAGAAGAAGCCATCTAGCTACTAACTATGGACCCGAAGGTCTGAGGTAAACTACTCACACTTCATCGGAGGGGCTATGATGATGTAGAAGCCCTCCGTGGTAGATGCCCCCTCCGGCGGAGCTCCGGAATAGGCCCCAAGATGGGATCTCGTGGGTACAGAAGGTTGCGGTGGTGGAATTAGGTTTTTGGCTCTGTCTCTGATCGTTTGGGGGTACATAGGTATATATAGGAGGAAGGAGTACGTCTGTGGAGCAAAGGGGGGCCCACGAGGCAAGGGGGCGCGCCCTAGGAGGGGGCGCCTCCACCCTCGTGGCTGCCTCCTTTCTTTCTTGACATGGGGTCCAAGTCTCCTGGATCATATTCGGTGAGAAAATCACGTTCCCGAAGGTTTCATTCCGTTTGGACTCGGTTTGATATTCCGTTTCTTCGAATCACTGAAATAGGCAAAAACAACAATTCTGGGCTGGGCCTCCGGTTAATAGGTTAGTCCCAAAAGTAATATAAAAGTGGAAAATAAAGCCCAATATGGTCCAAAACAGTAGATAATATAGCATGGAGCAATCAAAAATTATAGATACGTTGGAGACGTATCACCGTACGTTCGGTACTTGGATCGGTCGGATCGTGAAGGCGTACGACTACATCAACCGTGTTGTGCTAACGCTTCCGCTTTCGGTCTATGAGGGTACGTGGACAACACTTTCCCCTCTCGTTGCTATGAATCACCATGATCCTGTGTGTGCGTAGGAAATTTTTGAAATTACTACGTTCCCCAACAGTGGTATCCGAGCCTGGTTTTATGCGTAGATGTTATATGCACGAGTAGAACACAAGTGAGTTGTGGGCGATACAAGTCATACTGCTTACTAGCATGTCATACTTTGTTCGACGGTATTGTTGGATGAAGCGGCCCGGACCGACATTACGCGTACGCTTACGCGAGACTGGTTCTACTGACGTGTTTTGCACACAGGTGGCTGGCCGATGTCAGTTTCTCCAACTTTAGTTGAACCGAGTGTGACTATGCCCAGTCCTTGAGAAGGTTAAAACAGCACTAACTTGACGAACTATCATTGTGGTTTTGATGCGTAGGTAAGAATGGTTCTTGCTCAGCCCGTAGCAACCATGTAAAACTTTGCAACAACAAAGTAGAGGACGTCTAACTTATTTTTGCAGGGCATGTTGTGATGTGATATGGTCAAGAAGTGATGAGATATAAATTGTTGTATGAGATGATCATGTTTTTTTGAAGTTATCGGCAACTGGCAGGAGCCTTATGGTTGTCTCTTTATTGCATAAGATGCAAGTGCCATGTAATTGCTTTACTTTATCGCTATGTGATAGCAATAGCTACAAAAGCAATAGCTGGTAAGACGATGATGCGACAACACATAGATAAAAGATCAAAATGATGGAGATCATGGTGTCATGCCGGTTACAATGGAGATCATGACCGTACTTTGGAGATGGAGATCAAAAGCACAAGATGATGATGGCCATATCATGTCACATATATTGATTGCATGTGATGTTTATCTTTTATGCATCTTATTTTGCTTAGATCGACAGTAGCATTATAAGATGATCTCTCACTAAATTTCAAGGTATAAGTGTTCTCCCTGAGTATGCACCGTTGTGAAAGTTCTTTGTGCTGAGACACCACGTGATGATTGGGTGTGATAATCTCTACGTTCAAATACAATGGGTGCAAGACAATTTTGCACACGCGGAATACTCAGGTTAAACTTGACGAGCCTAGCATATGTAGATATGGCCTCGGAACACTGAGACTGAAAGGTCGAGCGTGAATCATATAGAAGATATGATCAACATAGTGATGTTAACCATTGAAAACTACTCCATCTCACGTGATGATCGGACATGGTTTAGTTGATATGGATCACGTGATCACTTAGATGATTAGAGGGATGTCTATCTAAGTGGGAGTTCTTAAGTAATATGATTAATTGAACTTTAATTTATCATGAACTTAGTCCTGATAGTATTTTGCAAATAATGTTGTAGATCAATAGCTCGCATTGTTGCTTCCCTATGTTTTATATGTGTTCCTAGAGAAAACTAAATTGAAAGATGATAGTAGCACTGATGCGGACTGGGTCCATGATCTGAGGTTCATCCTCATTGCTGGACAGAATAATTATGTCCTTGATGCACCGCTAGGTGACAAACCTATTGCAGGAGCAGATGCACACGTTATAAACGTTTGGCTAGCTTAATATGACGACTACTTGATAGTTTAGTGCACCATGCTTAACGGCTTAGAATCGGGACTTCAAAGACGTTTTGAACGTCACGGACCATATGAGATGTTCCAGGAGTTGAAGTTAATATTTCAAGCAAATACCCGAGTTGAGAGATATGAAGTCTCCAACAAGTTCTATAGCTAAAAGATGGAGGAGAATAGCTCAAGCAGTGAGCATGTGCTTAGATTGTCTGGGTACTACAATCGCTTGAATCAAGTGGGAGTTAATCTTCCAGATAAGATAGTGATTGACAGAATTCTCTAGTCACCATCACCAAGTTAGTAGAACTTTGTGATGAACTATAGTATGCAAGGGATGACGCAAACGATTCCCGAGCTTTTCATGATGATGAAATCGATGAAGGTAGAAGTCAAGAAAGAGCATCAAGTGTTGATGATTAACAAGACCACTAGTTTCAAGAAAAGGGCAAAAGGAAGAAAGGGGAACTTCAAAAGAACGGCAAGCAAGTTGCCACTCCCGTGAAGAAGCCCAAAGCTAGACCCAAGCCTGAAAGTGAGTGCTTCTATTGCAAAAGAAATAGTCACTGGAAGTGGAACTGCCCCTAGATACTTGGTGGATAAGAAGGATGGAAAAGTGATAAAGGTATATTTGATATACATGTTATTGATGTGTAGTTTACTAGTATTTATAGCAACCCCTCGGTATTTGATACTGGTTCAGTTGCTAAGAGTAGTAACTCAAAATGGGAGTTGCAAACTAAACAGAGACTAGTTATGGGCGAAGTGACGATGTGTGTTGGAAGTGGTTCCAAGATTGATATGATCACCATCGCACACTCCCTATACTTTCAGGATTAGTGTTGAACCTAAATAAGTGTTATTTGGTGTATGCGTTGAGCATGAATATGATTTGATCATGTTTATTGCAATATGGTTATTCATTTAAATTAGAGAATAATTGTTGTTCTGTTTACATGAATAAAACCTTCTATGGTCATACACCCAATGAAAATAGTTTGTTGGATCTCGATCGTAGTGATACACATATTCATAATATTGAAGCCAAAAGATGCAAAGTTAATAATGATAGTGCAACTTATTTGTAGCACTGCCGTTTAGGTCATATTGGTGTAAAGCGCATGAAGAAACTCCATGCTGATGGGCTTTTGGAACCACTTGATGCTTGCGAACCATGCCTCATGGGCAAGATGACTAAAACTCCATTCTACGGAACAATGGAGCGAGCTACCGACTTATTGGAAATAATACATAGTGATGTATGCGGTTCGATGAGTGTTAAGGCTCGTGGCAAGTATCGTTATTTTCTAATCTTCACAGATGATTTGAGCAGATATGGGTATATCTACTTAATGAAACATATGTCTGAAACATTTGAAAAGTTCAAAGAATTTCAGAGTGAAGTGGAGAATCATTTTAACAAGAAAATAGAAGTTTCTATGATATGATCACAGAGGTAAAATATTTGAGTTACGAGTTTGGCCTTCAATTAAAACAATGTAGAATAGTTTCACAAACTCATGCCACCTGGAACACCACAACATAATGGTGTGTCCGAACGTCATAACCGAACTTTATTGGATATAGTGCAATCTATGATTTTTCTTACCGATTTACCACTATCGTTTTGGGGTTATGCATTAGAGACAGCTGCATTCAGGTTAAAAAGGGCACCATCTAAATCTGTTGAGACGACACCGTATGAACTATGGTTTGGCAAGAAACCAAAGTTGTCATTTCTTAAAGTTTGGGGTTGCGATGCTTATGTGAAAAAGTTTCATCCTGATAAGCTCAAACCCAAATCGGAGAAATGTGTCTTCATAAGATACCCAAAGGAGACAGTTGGGTACACCTTCTATCACAGATCCGAAGGCAAGACATTCGTTGCTAAGAATGGATCCTTTCTAGAGAAGGAGTTTCTCTTGAAAGAAGTGAGTGGGAGGAAAGTAGAACTTGATGAGGTAGCTGTACCTGCTCCCTTATTGGAAAGTAGTTCATCATAGAAATCTGTTCCTGCGACTCCTACACCAATTAGTGAGGAAGCTAATGATGATGATCATGTAACTTCAGATCAAGTTACTACCGAACCTCGTAGGTCAACCAGAGTAAGATCCGCACCAGAGTGGTACAGTAATCCTGTTCTGGAGATCATGTTACTTGACCATGACGAACCTATGAACTATGAGGAAGCGATGATGAGCCTAGATTCCGTGAAATGGCTTGAGGCCATGAAATTTGAGATAGGATCCATGTATAAGAACAAAGTGTGGACTTTGATTGACTTGCCCAATGATTGGCGAGCCATAGAGTATAAATGGATCTTCAAGAGGAAGACGGACACTGATAGTAGTGTTACTATCTACAAAGCTCGAATTGTCGCAAAAGGTTTTCGACAAGTTCAAGGTGTTGACTACAATGAGATTTTCTCACTTGTATCGATGCTTAAAAGTATGTCCGAATCATGTTAGCAATTGCCGCATTTTATGAAATCTGGCAAATGGATAAACAAAACTGCATTCCTTAATGGATTTATTAAAGAAGAGTTGTGTATGATGCAACGAGAAGGTTTTGTTAATCCTAAAAGTGCTAACAAAATATGCAAGCTCTAGCGATCCATCAATTGACTGGTGCAAGCATCTCGGAGTTGGAATATACACTTTGATAAGTTGATCAAAGCATATAGTTTTATACAGACTTGCGGTGAAGCCTGTATTTACAAGAAAGTGAGTGGGAGCACTACATTCTTTCTGATAAGTATATGTGAATGACATATTGTCGATCAGAAATGAGGTAGAATTTTCTGGAAAGCATAAAGGAGTGTTTGAAATGAGTTTTTCAATGAAAGACCTTGGTGAAGCTGCTTATATATTGGGCATCAAGATCTATAGAGATAGATCAAGACGCTTGATTGGACTTTCACAAAGCACATACCTTGATAAAGTTTTGAAAAAGTTCAAAATGGATCAAGCAAAGAAAGGGTTCTTGCCTGTGTTACAAGGTGTGAAGTTGAGTCAGACTCAAAACCCGACCACGGCAGAAAATAGAAAGAGAATGAAAAATCATTCCCTATGCCTCAGTCATAGGTTCTATAAAATATGCTATGCTGTGTACCAGACCTATTGTGTACCTCCCCAAGAGTTTGGCAAGGGAGTACAATAGTGATCTAGGAGTAGATCACTTGACAGCGGTGAAAATTATCCTTGGTGGAATAAGGATATGTTTCTCGATTATGGAGGTGATAAAGAGTTCGTGAAGAGTTACATCGATGCAAGTTTTTACACTGAGCCAGATGACTCTAAGTCTCAATCTGGATACATATTGAAAGTGGGAGCAATTAGCTAGAGTTGCTCCGTGCAGAGCATTGTAGACATAGAAATTTGCAAAATACATACGGATCTGAATTTGGCAGACCCGTTGACTAAACTTCTCTCACAAGCAAAACATGATCACACATTTGTACTCTTTGGGTGTTAATCACATGGCAATGTGAAGTAGATTTCTGACTCTAGTAAACCTTTTGGGTGTTGGTCACATGACGATGTGAACTATGGATGTTAATCACATGATGATGTGAACTATTGATGTTAAATCACATGGCGATGTGATCTAGATTATTGACTCTAGTGCAAGTGGGAGACTGAAGGAAATATGCCCTAGAGGCAATAATAAAGTTATTATTTATTTCCTTATTTCATGATAAATGTTTATTGTTCATGCTAGAATTGTATTAACCGTAAACATGATACATGTGTGAATACATAGACAAACAGAGTGTCATTAGTACGCCTCTACTAGACTAGCTCGTTGATCAAAGATGGTTATGTTTCCTAGCCATAGACATGAGTTGTCATTTGATTAACAGGATCACATCATTGGGAGAATGATGTGATTGACTTGACCCATTCCGTTAGATTAGCACTTGATCGTTTAGTATGTTCCTATTGCTATCTTCATGACTTATACATGTTCCTATGACTATGAGATTATGCAACTCCTGTTTACCAGAGGAACACTTTGTGTGCTACCAAACGTCACAACATAACTGGGTGATTATAAAGGTGCTCTACATGTGTCTCCAAAGGTACTTGTTGGGTTGGCATATTTCGAGATTAGGATTTGTTACTTCGATTGTCGAAGAGGTATCTCTGGGCCCACTCGGTAATGCACATCACTATAAGCCTTGCAAGCATAGTAACTAATGAGTTAGTTGCGGGATGATGTATTACGGAACGAGTAAAGAGACCTTCCGGTAACGTGATTGAACTAGGTATTGAGATACCGGCGATCGAATCTCGGGCAAGTAACATACCGATGACAAAGGGAACAACGTATGTTGTTATGCGGTTTGACTGATAAAGATCTTCATAGAATATGTAGGAGACAATATGAGCATCCAGGTTCCGCTATTGGTTATTGAACGGAGACGTGTCTCGGTCATGTCTACATAGTTCTTGAACCCGTAGGGTCCGCACGCTTAAAGTTCTGTGATGATCGACATTATGAGTTTATGTGATTTGATGTACCGAAGGTAGTTCGGAATCCCGGATGAGATCGGGGAAATGAGGAGGAGTCTCGAAATGGTCGAGACGTAAAGATCGATATATTGGACAACTATATTCAGATATCAGAAAGGTTCGGAGTGATTCGGGTATTTTTTAGGGTACCGGGGAGTTACGGGAACACGAGGAACAAGTAATGGGCCTCATGGGCCAAAGTGGTGGAAGAGAGGAGGTAGGGCGCGCGCCCCCCCTAGACCAAACCGAATTGGACTAGGGGGTCGGCCCCCCTTTCCTCTTTTTCCTCCCTCTCCTTCCTTCTCCCTCTCCTCCTTCCTTTCCTCCTCCTAGTAGGAGTAGGAAAGGGGAGTCCCACTCCTACTAGGAGGAGGAGGACTCCTCCTGGCGCGCCCTACAGGGGCCAGCTGGCCTCCCCCTTGCTCCTTTATATACAGGGGCAGGGGGCACCCTAGAACACACAAGTTAATCGATTGATCTATTCCAGTCGTGTGCGGTTCCCCACTCCACCATATTCCACCTCGGTCATATCGTAGCGGTGCTTAGGCGAAGCCCTACGTTGGTAGCAACATCATCACCGTCACCACGCCATCGTGCTGACGGAACTCTCCCATTAAGCTCTGCTTGACCAGAGTTCACGGGACGTCATCGAGCTGAACGTGTGCTGAACTCGGAGGTGCCGTACGTTCGGTACTTGGATCGGTCGGATCGTGAAGACGTACGACTACATCAACCGCGTTGTCCTAACACTTCCGCTTTTGGTCTACGAGGGTACGTGAACAACACTCTCCCCTCTCATTGCTATACATCACCACGATCCTATGTGTGCGTAGGAAAATTTTGAAATTACTACGTTCCCCAACAGGAGCCACCCTGAAGAAGGTGACATCCGTTAGAACCACGAAAGAAATGATAGACAAGCTGAATCAACGGATAGACATGTGCAAAGAATTCTTCACAATAAGCATCTGAACAGAGAGATTGAACGAATGCATTCCAAAGTCAATATGATACGACCATTTGAGTGAGAAGCCACTTGAAAAGAGATTGATGAATAAACAACAAGGTACAATTGGAACAAATAAATGGTAAAATTTCCCCAATCTCATACCAAATATCTGTCGGAAGGATAACTAAGTGCTACTTGAATTCCCACCTATTAACTCCCGAAAGTTTCTGGTTATGCAATCTAGTGTTGGGGATACAGGGAGGCACAATATATATCACACAACTAATAAGCCCGACGCTCCACTGTATCCATCCGTCAACACATAACCAAGAAAACTCCGGAAATCATGTACCTCGACCTTCGAAAAGCATCTGATATAAGAGCTGTGGCAATACTACCAAACTCCCTCCCCAGTACTGGGTGGCGTCGAGGTTATCTCTCCACTAACTGCATATAAGAGATTTTTTATGCCGGCGAGCTCAGGTATATCGGAACTACAACGATAAAATTGTGATGACAACACCTCAGAGCTCAACTTCCCGGGACACTGCCACAACCCCTAAATGTTAGGAGGCACCAAGAACAATGTTCTCGTCACAATAATATCAGAACGATCCCAAGATACCCGCGTGATCCTAATTTTTTAGTGAAAAACGAGGAGAGGAAAGTCAGAACATCTATGTCAGGAGTCCTCACCAGAGCGACGAAGGGGGTTGAGGAGTAAAAAGAATCCTACTCTCCGATATATATAATCCTAAGACTCAAAATAGTTTTGCACTAGACTCAACAACGTCAGCAGTTTGATCAAGCAGGGGCTCCTAAGTCGGGATGACTCTGACTACTAACTTGTAACACCCAATATGCGACTATACTCCATAGGTGTCGAGGCACGACTTGGGGTATAAGCGCATATTGGTATGGTCGCAAGAGTGGTTGTATCTTTGCTCATCTCATGTACTGAATAGATAGAATACAATCTTTGGCTTACAATCGCCACAATGTCACACAATATCATCAAGTTATACAATCATTCAAGATGAACACAAAGTCCGGCTACGGACAAAAACAAACGAATAAAAGACAACCACCCATGCTAAGTCCCGATCGACCCTACTGGGCACCACTACTGATCGTCCCAAAAGGAAACATAGTAACGGCCACGGTCTTCGTTGAACTCCCACTTGAGTTCAGTGGCATCACCTGCATTAGTCTCGTCAGTACCTGCAACTGTGTTTGTAGTATCTGTGAGCCACGAGGACTCAGCAATCTCAAAACCTGCGATATCAAGACTATTTAAGCTTAAAGGTAAGATGTGGTTATATGGTGGAGTTGCAGCAAGCACTAAGCAAATATGGTGGCTAACATACGAGTACAAGAGTAAGATGAGAACCTACGCAACGGACGCAGAGCTAGAAGTGATCAAGAAGTGATCCTGAACTACTTACGTTCAAACATAACCACACCATGTTCACTTCCCGAACCTCATCGAAAAGAGACCATCATGGTTACACATGCGGCTGGCACATTTTAATTTAGTCAAGTGTCAAGTTCTCTACAACCGGATATTAACAAATTCCCATCTGCCACATAACTGCAGGCACGGCTCTTGAAAGTTTAAACCCCGCAGGGGTGTCCCAACTTAGCCCATGACAAGGTCACGATCTGCAAAGACAATCCTCCATCGCAGGACCCTCCGATCAGACTCGGAATCCAAGTGACCAAGACATTTTGACAATGGTAAAACAAAACCAGCAAGACCTCCTGACGTGCCGACACCCTGACAGTAGCCGCGCGTATCTCGTCTCAGGCCACAATCAGATTGTCCAAACTTCCAGTAGGCCAATCCAGAGTTGCCCCTGGCGGCCACTAGTGGTTGATAGGTTGGACCAGCACTCATGAGGAGCACTGGCCCGGATTGTTGATTAAGAATCCTCGGGTTAATAAGTCCCTATGCAAATTTTAGTTGTTATTAGGCAAATGGTAAAACCAATGTTGGGCCTTGCTGGAAGAGTTTTATTCAAAGTGAACTGTCGAGGGGTGCCCATAAACCCCACCGTGTTAGGGACACAAAATTCAAGGAACATAACACCAGTATGACGGAAACTAAGGCGACAAGAGTGGAACAAAACACCGAGTAAAAGGCCAAGCCTTCCAGCCTTTACCAAGTATATAGATGCATTAATTAAATAAGAGATATTGTGATATCCCGACATATCCATGTTCCAACATGGAACAACCTGCACTGCACCTGCAACTAGCAACACTATAAAAGGGGCTGAGCAAAAGCGGTAACATAGCCAAACAACGGTTTGCTAGGAAGGTGGGTTAGAGGCTTGACATGGCAATATGGGAGGCTTGATAAAAAAAGTGGTAGGTAGCGCGACATAGCGATAGAACGAACAACTAGCAAGCAAAGATAGAAGTGATATTGGGGGTAATGATCATCTTGCCTGCAATGTTCTCAGGGTTGTCGAAAGCTTGCTCCTCGTAAACATACTCGACAGGATCCTCGTTCACGAACTCGTCTCCCGGCTCTACCCAAGGCAAGAACACAAGCAACGGAACAACAATCAATCACTACTAGGGAAAACCTTATACACAGAATCTTAGCAGCAACATGGTACAAAAGAGGTGCTACTGCTAATTAGCAGTAGCGCGTGTCCAAAACAATCTCTACTGATACACAGTTAGCAGTAGCGCGTGCTGGTAGAACCGCGCTGCTACAAAAATGGACCGACAGTACCCACCAACCTAAGTTTAGCAGCAGCGCGGTGTCATGACACGCGCTACTGCTAATGCAATAGTAGTAGCGCGCTTTTTACCCCGGTCGCAGCTGCTAATTTTGAAATTGGCCACATGGTTGGTCCCGCTTAGCAGTAGCACGTGTGAGAAAAGCGCGCTGCTGCTACGCTCTTATCAATAGCGCGTTTTGCCACCCGCGCTACTGCTAAGACACAGCATAGTACCACCTCCCCCCTCCTCCCCTCCCCCATCTCCTCTCTTCCCTTTCCCCTACCTCCCACATCCTCTCTCTCTCACTTTGCTTCTTCCTCAATACTTCTCCCCCCATTACTCTCCCTCTTCTACCTACCTTTCTCTCTCTTCATTACTCCTAGCTAACTACACCACCTCCATTAGTGCATCTCCTTTCTCTTTTTCCTTCCCCCCTCCACTAGTTGAAGTTTTCTCCTCCCAAATTAGCTAGCTAGGTAGATGTACCATTTAGTTAAGTGACCTATTTGCCCCTAACTAGATCTATCTTTGTCAAGAAGAGTTTTGTCCACTTTTGGTCTCCCTACATCATCATCTCCACCGTGTGGTCGATCTCGAGATAGGTGATTAAAATTTCATGCTTTTGCAAGAATGGAAATATGTGTATGTGTGTGTGATATGATAATTGGGCGATATGATGAAAATTATGTGTGTGGCATGAGTTGACGCCGAATTGTTCTTTTGAGTTGCCTATGTTTTCCCGAAATGTCGATTTATTTCCGTTTCGGTGAATTCCAGGCAAACTCTAGATCTACATGTCCTATTTTTAGGGAAGGTCATGCCGAATTTTTGTATGACTTTGATGCATGAACGCATTTTTATAATCAATTTGTTTATTATTACCATGCAGACGTTCATGATGGTGAGTGGAACGATGGTGGACAGGTGGTTGCGGTTGGCGGTGTAGTACATGAAAGAAAATAACCTGATAGAGGTTTTATGACTCTGTCGAAAATGCAAAGGAATAGTTTGGCTCGACCCCTATGACAATGGTCGTGTCGAAGCGCACCTGCTCATGACTGGTTTCATGGATGGCTATACTCGATGGATAATTGAAGATGAGGATGATGATGTTGAGGACGCCGACGGGGCAGGCAATGACGACACGGGGCAAGACGAAGAGATGATCAATAATGGCGGCGGGGAAGGGGCCGGACATGGCGGAGGAGAAGGGGCCGGACATGGCGGTGGAGAGAACGTGGACTCCACGCAGCAGAGTTCGTCGGTACTAAGTTCAATCATGCGGGACCCTCATGTTCAAGCACTGGTTCGCAAGGAGACGAGTACTGAGAGAGCTGCTTCTAGAGAGGAGGCTAAGCTGCAGCAACTGGTGGTAGACTCGAACACTCCATTGTATGATGGTTGCAATCATGAGGTGACCCACTTGAGTTTCACACTCCAACTCCTGAAGATGGAGGCTAAAAACAAATGGACCGACACTAGCCTCGATGAGCATCTCAAGTACCTAAAGGATGTTCTTCCCGCGGGGAATCTATGTCCTACTAGTGTGGACGAGGCCAAGAAGATCGTGTGCCCTCTTGATCTGCCGCATGTTAGATACCATGCATGCATCAACGATTGCATAATTTATCGGAAGGAGCACGCGGAAAAAAACAAGCTGTCCGGTGTGCAATACTTCTCGATACAAGAAGGCTGGGAAGAAATGTCCCCAGAAAGTTGTATGGTACTTACCGATCACTCCCCGTCTCCAGCGGTACTTCATAGATCCCAAGGAAGCAAAGCTAATGCGCTGGCACGCGGAGAGGAAGAAGCCCGCCGATGGATATGATTCGAAGCTGAGACACATCAAGGATGGAAGCCAGTGGAGAGCGTTGAACGGCTTCTATCAGTATTTTGAATGTGATGCAAGGAACATCGATGGAATGAATCCGTTTGGCAACCAGAACACCAACCACAACACATGGCCCGTGTTTGTATGGATGTACAACCTCGCCCCCTGGTTGTGCATGAAGTCGAAGTACATTCACATGAGCATGATGATTCAACGGCCAAAACAACCAGGAAATAATATTAATCTATATCTAGGGCTACTTCAAGAGGAGTTAGACACGTTATGGAAAACACCGGCCAAGACATGGGATGCCAGCAAAGGCGAGTATTTCTACATGAGAGCCACGCTGGTCACGAGGTGCACGACTATCTCGGTTATGGATATGTCGCAGGCCAGGTGTGCCATGGATATTGCGGATGCATGCGATGCATGGATGATACGACGTCTCAGCAGCTAACGTCAAGGAAAGATGGCGGGTCTGGGAAAATCGTGTACATGGGGCATCGAAGATGGCTCGAACCGAACGACCCATGGAGAAACCGTGGAGATCTATTCAATGGTCGCGCTGAGCATCGAGGACCTCCACGTAAGCAGAGCGGCTCCGAAATCGATGAGCTGTTGAAAAACTGGAAGCAGTGCCCCGCGCCGAGAAAGACGACGAAAAAGGCGCTGGAGTCATTGCTGAAGGTATGGAAGACGAGGTCTGTGTTCTAGGACTTGGAGTACTCGCACAAACTCAATACACCTCATTGCCTTGATCAAATGCATATCTGTAAGAATGTCCCTGAGAGCTAGCTCGCGACACTGATGAACATGCCGAATAAGACCAAGGATGGGCCGAAGGCAAGAAAATACTTGCAAGATTTGAATATCAGGGAAGATCTGCACATGCCGCCCCGTAAAAAGTTAGACGAGACAGAGACGGAGATAGAGGCGCGAGAGAAGAAGGGCAAGAAAGTAAAGGAAGAGGATTATTGCCCCCCTTCTTGGTTCACCTTAAGGCAGGTTGAGAACGATCAATTCTTTAAGTGCCTTACCGGAGTCAAAGTTAGTTCCAGTTACTGTGGCAAGTTAAGCAGATATCTAGACACGGACAAGAAAAGGTTCAGCGGGATGAAGTCCCATGACTGTCATGTGATGATGACGCAGATACTACCTGTTGCCCTTGGAGGGATAATGGACAAGCACGTCCGTGACACTCTTATTGGTCTTTGCAAAAAATTTGACGTCATCTCTCGAAAGTCGATTAGTGTGAAGCAGCTCCGAAGGCTACAGGAAGAGATCGCTGTCATACTGAATGAGCTTGAGATGTACTTCCCGCCCGAGTTCTTTGACATGATGGTGCATCTGTGTTCATATTGTGGACGACATAATAGAACTGGGGCCGTCATTCCTGCACAACATGATGTCGTTTGAGAGGATGAATGGTATCATCAAAGGATTCGTTCGTAACATGTCCCGTCCGGATGGAAGCATCATCCAGGGCTATCACAAGAGTGCATCTCTTTCTGCGAGAATTTTCTATATGGCTCAGACCAGCCGCCTGGTGTTGGTGTTGGTTTGCCCGTTAACAAGCATGATGGGAGGCTCGAAGGAGAAGGTAACTCCAACGGTCACAGGGAACTGCACATGGTATACTCAGATCAACACAGCGACTTTGACAGAGCAAACTTGGTAGTGCTACAACACCTAGACGAGGTAGATCCTTTCGTGGCATTGCATAAAGAAATTATCGCAAAGAAGTATCGTGACTGGGGGGTATGTAGGACGGAGATGCAGACGAGATGGATTATGAGGGTGAACAAGAGTACCTCGACTTTTTGACTGCTACGCAACGTCAATGTTTGCAGGTCGGCCTCGACGATGGTACTAACGCCGACATCGACACCGACGGTGCCGGTGCCGGCGGGGAAGGTACTGGCGGGGAAGATACCGGCACCGATGCCACTATCGAAAAGAAGAAGCAGAAGAATCAAAGGATACAAAACCCTAACAAGCTAGGCATTGGATGACTAGTGATCACAAAGATGGCACCTGGCAAGTTTGATCCATTAGAGCCAGAAGAACCTCGCAAGTGCTATGGGAACCAAGTAGGATGCATCCTACGGAAATGCGTGAGCATCAACGATGATGACTTAAGGAGTAAAGAACATTTGACGCAGTTGCTCCTAACGAAGTTGCACAAGAGATTCAAGTTCCCCGACCGGGATGATAACATAGAACAACCATGGGATGATCCGAAGATGAAAAATATTAACAATCACACCATGGGCATGTTTAGCAATGATTTGGCCTCCTGGAAAGGGAGGGTGAAACGAGCTATTGAGGCTGAGGAACCCCTATCCAAGATTCTGGAGGAAAATCCGACACTTACGGAAGAGGAGTTCGAAAATTTCAAGGACACTTGCGCTACCGAGGCAGCCAAGGCTAAGGCTGCGAAATTCAAGAGCCTTCAGCAAAGGAACACGGGGAAGCATCACCTCGGAAGCCGTGGCTACCTCGGTAAAAGGCCCATATGGGATAAGGAGGACGCGGAACATGAAGCCGCGGGTCTCCTAGACCCCTTCGCGAAGTTCGCCAACCCCTTGGAGCGTGACTTCATCAGGGCCCGCTACAAGTGGGACAAGGAAAAGAAGGTTTTTTACACAGACCAGATCACGAGGAGATTGATTAGACTACTGGTAATTATTCTTTTACCACCTTACATTTAGCTCCAGATCTAGTCGACCACATACGTAAACGGTTCGCCTTCCTTCTGCAGGAGAAGCAACACCAGCTTGCAGTCGAAAGCCTACTTCTCCGATGAGGCCCAAGTGGGACACCCCTCTCAACCGGGCCTTGAACGAACTTAAGGGACTCCCTTTGGGCCAGTGGCTGCAATATGGTCGTGTGCACGTGTCGGAGACAGTGCCACGTGGAAGGTATTTTACAACAAGGGCACAGAGGCCAAGAAGTAGAAAAATAAGTTTAGTCAGGCGGACATCGACGAGAAGGTGAAGCTTGCGTTCGAGAAAAAAGCAGCCCAGGACGCGAAAAAACAGCCGAGGAGAAAAATGAGTTACTACAGCAGGCAGTCAATGCAGCCTGCAGAAATGATTTCACTACTAACTTGGTCCCGGCTATCATCAATTGGACGAAGGAAAATCCAGATAAGACGGTACATGATTTCCCATTGCCCAGTTTTATCGCGAGCAACTCCGTGAACAACAACACCACCGCACCATCACTTGCTCACACAACCGGGCCTCCTCTCGCACCCGCACTCGCTCATAGTAGCCCGTCCTTAGTCTCTGGCGCGCTAGGCGGGCCTTCGTCTTTGGCTGAGCTTGATGCCCTCACGGTAATTACATGTCGCACGAACATATATATCTAGAATATTCCATTTCCGTTGCGTTTCAGATGTTTTACCCGTAGACATGTGTTTGCAGGCCGACGAAACCCCGTGCACCGTACTCTACTTGATCAAAGGCCAGAAGGTGGACGTGGAAAAGGGGAGTGATAACGAAGCCCTTGGATCTCATGTTCCACAACCAGCCGATGCCCGCTGGCACTTCAGGGTTACCTTGTCGAGTGTGACATTGGGGCACGAGGATTTGCCTCCTCCATTATGCCTAGGGGGAGAGGACGACGAGACCCTGCCGCAGATTGGAAGCTACAAGGGTTGGGTGCTGCTATGGCCGAAGAATCTTCTTCGTCTGGAGCCGGCCGAGAGCACACCAATAACCACACATCAACAAGCATGTATGGAGACCACCACCCCGCCTACGCAATTACCAGCTCCTATAGTGTCGGGTGAGAGTGCCGGACGACGTGATGAAGGGGGTGCAATAGTACTAGCTGATGTAATCGGTCCCGTAGAACAGAGAATGGATGATGAGATGGAGGACCCAATGGGTTTCCTCAATACAAACGCGTATGGGGGTGACTTAGATATGATGAGTCAACCATATGACGAAACGGGCTATCATCATGCTAATGAGGATATGGATGGATGATCTGCCCGGGCAGGAACGTCATAGCAGGGATTGCAAGAAGTCTCTCTTCATGAAATCCTCATAGGACACGCCTGAAGATGCCGCCTCAACACAGGCTCAACTAGCCGAGGGTCGTACAGTGCTTAGCCCGGCAACACTGGGGCAGGGGTTAAGGAAGGGTCTGGAAGGCGTGCCCAAGAAAAAGGAGAGGAAGATACCAGGGAAGATAGCTGCCTCCAAACAAGCCAGAGCACATAGCATCTAGACGATGGATTCTGAAGAGCGTGTACCCTTGAAAGGTGCGGCCATGTTCCATTTCACGGGCGAGCCGATTCTACCGCCGAAACCGCTGGAGGCATTATCAGGGGATCTTAGGAGACTGCATGACCATGTGCTGTCAACTAAGAAAAGCCTACTAGCCTCGAAGGATCCAGGATATCCGACATACGCGGCTCGTGTGCCTGAGGGGAAGTGCTACGTCGACACACCGCCCGCGGAGGTGTTCTTCCTACGGTTTGACCATATCTTTGAGATGTTTCTGACAAGGCGGCTCGATTTTACAATCGTCCGCCTTTTTGCGCTACATATGAGCTCCGTCATGAAGAGAGAAGAAGTCTCGCAAATCTGTGTGGCGGATCCGTACTACATGCTCGAGTCTTTCTTGAGTCTCGGCGACTTTGAGCATGAAACTGCTAGGGAGTACCTCCAAAACTTCATGCTACAAAATAAGGACCAGGAAATTGTCCTCCTGCCTTATCGTCCAAAGTAAGTCAGTTCTGGACAACCCTTTCGTACATTTCAATCATTCCTTATTGCTCATATGGAGAATAATTTGAGGTGTCTTTTCCCCGCAGCAACGGCCGCACCGTCCTTATCATTCTTTACCCACGAGTCTCCCACGACGTGTATTTCGACCCTACCAGAGACTACGAGAAGAAGGACTACACCCACATAATGAATATTCTAGATGATGCTCTCCAAGGCTTTAGCATTAGGGGTGGCCACCTGCAGATCAGGAAACAAAGGAACAAGAAGTTGGATTCTCGCATAAAACTAACTTCTGCTGCATCCATGTCCCAAAACCAAGCAAGAAAGATGGATTCTACCTCCTCCATCTCATGATTGCGTTCAACATGGATCACCAAAAGCTTCGTATGACAACCAGAAACGATGATCATATACGCAAGTGGGTAGAATCTCATGGAGAAGCGAATTATAAACTTAGAGATGACTTCTTTCGCATCCAAAGGGACATTGCGACGATCATCATGAAAGAAGTCGTCGATGAGAAGGGGATGTTCCACCACGGCCCTCTATCGCGAGCTGACGTCCGAACTCGCATAGGCATGCAACGTCATGACCTCACACCCTTCAAGAAGCTAGGGTCCATCCTTGATGATATGCAAGGATGGAACTTCTAGTGATTTACGATGCCGATGATGATGACATGTGTCAGTTGAACTTGTATACTTTCTGTAGCGATGAAACTTTGTGATGTCCATGGTCCCAGCCGAACTTGTCTAATGCTACTTTGTTAGTTTGGGTACGATGACATGCGTACCTCTAGTTAATTAGTTTGCGTACTATATGTTGCATCTAGTTGCTAACCCTTTCTTTTTTGTGTTGCTCTTGTATATTTTGTTGCATATGATCGTACATTCTCTTGATGAAGATGCATCTCTAACAGGTAACTAGATTCTTGATGGTGAAGGAGTGCTATGTTGTGTACGAAGGCAAGGTTCTAGGAGTGTACGACGAGTGGTATGAGTGCCAGGCGCAAGTGGAGGGGTTCTCGGGCGCCAGCCATAAAGCTTCAAAAGCAGACAAGAAGCACAAGCTAGTTACTTCAGGTTCAGGCTAGCGCGAGAGAGGCCTCATAACCGCCACCTCATGTACTGCATACTTCCGCTATCACTCATAGTGATAGCACTTGTTGCGTATACCATTGTTTAGATGGATGACGTTGTAGTTGCAAGCATTCGAGACTTGCATGTATCACTATTTTTGAGATGATGACGAGATACCACTTTGTGTTGGATGATGATTATGATGTGACTATTTGTATGTATATGCTATGATTACATTTGTGGTCTCGTAGCCATTTGTATGTGTATGATGATGACATTTGTATGTGCTAAAGATTCTTGTATAAAGCCTATTCAAATACAAAACAAATATGCAGAAAAAAAAATCAAAAACTACTAAAATTAGCAGTAGTGAGGGGAAAAAAGTTAGCAGCAGCGTGCCAGTAGCAGTAGCGCGGCCCAGCAAAGCGCGCTAGAGCTATTAGCAGTAGCGAGCTTCCATACAACACACTGCTGCTACAGTTGTATAGCAGTAGCGTGGGCATACACGCGCTGCTGCTACAGGTTAGCTGTAGCGCCTTATCAGTAGCGCGGGTCCCCGCACTACTGCTATACCTAGAACCCGCGCTGCTGCTAGGCTTTTGCCTAGTAGTGAATCATAGTGCAATGCGCAAGCAACATGATGCAAGACATGGCATGGAATGCAAGATATGATGTGCAATGCATATGGGTACTCTGGAAGGGGAAAGATGATCCTGGCATTAACTTCGCAAAACAAGCATGCCACTGAATAGATTGGGAGATCTCGGTCGAAATCAATATAAATATCACCGGAAATGGATGCACGGTTTAGAAATGACAAGCCAAACAAAATGCAATGCAATCTGCTGAAAACAACAACATGGTGACTTAGATGCAAAGTCTAAATATGCTACATCACCCAAATATGAGAACAAAATAAATGGTAGTTAAGTACAAGTGAAGCTCTACAAATCATGAACAATGAGCTACTGCTAGAACTCACTAGAACATGTCTAAAACAGTATGGAAAAAATGCAAATGATAACAGTTTAACAGACTTGGTGAAAATATTGGACATGGCATAAATAGTATCAGGTAGAAATGTTTAGAGCTAGTAAACTACATGTTACAGGAATCTATCATGGCAAACTTGAGCATGGCATGCTAGTACTAAATGCACTTAACAATACTCCCTTACTGAACTTGTCCCAAGGATCCACTGAAAAAATGATAGCATCAATGCAAACATGGCAAGTGATATGAACAGATTCAGACAGTAGTAAACATGGCATGGCAGAAACAGATTCATGTAGCATGTTTGCGAGCTTGTGCAACTCACCACAAAGCATTTAATGGCATAATAATGCAAGCAACGATAAGAAGAAACATTTATGAAGCTAATCAAGGCAAGAGCATGGGCATAGGATGCATAGATCACTAGTTATTCACATGACAAAAATGAACTTACTGTTAACACTGACAACAATAATATTTAGCAAATTGAGAGCATGGTAATGACAAGCTACAGTACCCCATAATTGCAAACAAAGGCATGGATGGATAGCGCATAACAACATCTACAAAGCATCCTTACTGAACATCACCAAAATATGCATGAATTCACTTGTAGCATTAAGTTAACATGGCAACATAATGTAGCAGGAAAAGATTTGGCAGAAAAACTAAGTCACTGAAATCAGCAACAACAAGGATCCTACTTTTCATGCTTGTGCTAGTCACCACATGGCACATAAAAAATCATGGATTAAACCACTGCAAAGATGGCATGAAGATGCTCCTAAAACATGTTGACATGATGCTCAAAAGATGAACACACAAAATGCTATGAAAAAGACAAATCAACAAGTTATGATAGTTTCTAGCAGATAACATCATTTAGCACTTCTACAACAAAGATTAGGGAATCAATATGGACAGTAACATGCATGCAAATGAAACTACACTACTAGGGAAAACCCTAGTAGTAGCGTGGGTTTTGAGGCTATCAGCAGCGCGGGCACTGGCAGCCGCGCTACTAATAAGGTGCTACAGCTAACTGTTAGTAGTAGTGCGGTGTGTACCCGCGCTACTACTATTGACTATATCAGCAATGCTTTTCCAGAACACGCTACTATTAGTTAGTTGTAGCGCTTTCCTAGCCCCGCGCTACTGCTATGTGTTTCATCATTTTCCCCCGCTTTCTACCCAGTTTTAGTTTCAATAAACTGCAATTTCCAGATACTAGGTACTACTAGATATCAATTTCATACATCATTATAGGTACTAGGTAGTACTACCTCCGTTCCAAATTACTCGTCGTGGAGTAATTTGGAATGGAGGGAGTACTAGATAACAATTTCATATATAGTCAACATGCATCCTCAAGCAGTACAAGGTGATATTGATGACGATCATCATATGTAGTTCTAGATGATATCGACGATGATCATCATATGTAGTTCTACATGATATCGATGACGATCATCATATGTAGTTCTAGATGATATAACCAGACACACATTTGTAGTTCTAGATGATATCGATGACGATCATCATCCTGAAGCCTGGGCGGTGGGTGTTCCTGATAGTAATTAGGATGGCATGTCCAACACGAAGATTCTTGCCAATAAGGAATCTCTTCCACCCAACCGAGTTTAAGTGTGTGCGACCGTCTGTGTCCATGCGGTAAGTACAGGTGGTGACGAAGACCCTTGCGGTAAGGCGTAGTCCAGCTGAGCCTTCTTCATCAGGCTTGATACTACAACTCACAGATAGGTTCTTTGGAAATTTATGAATAAGAAAAACATATCAATTAATAAATAGCCTCGCACATACTCTTGCAAATATATTTCTATTAAGTATATATTTCTACACTATCAGAAGACACAGTACTACACATTTGTACTAATTAAGCATGAATTCTACTAATAAGTATATATGGATTATCTACACTATTAATAGTTCGTTGGATTCTACACTGATAAGCATGTGATCAGACTCTACACTAAAGCATATCATCGACTAGATTCCCCAAAGCATATCATTGGACTCTACACTAAGCATATCATTGGATTCACTAAGCATATCATCGGATAATTTGCATTTGTAAGTATAATAATAAAGGATATATATATATATATCATCAAATTACTACAGTCAGTTTAACATAACATTTCATGCCGATCAACCATGGTACTTGTCAGGCGGGTCATGAATGGCACCCCGACAAAGTCATCATGTGGCGGAATTATGTCCCATTGGTTGCACACCTCCTCCTCACTCAGCCTCATTCTTTGAGCTACGATGGCTTCATGAAGTGGGTTCTCATCATATTCATTGAGTGGGTCCTCATCATCTTCATCATCTTCGTCATCTTCCACCAGGTTGATACAAATGACAGCCAGCTTGGGTCTTTCTGCTCTGAAGGAGAAGCTGATCAACTCACCACTAGTAAGATGCATGTGGGCGAGGAAACGGGCCCATCCATCTCCTCCAATCTGCGACATATTGCGTCCTTTATCGACCTCCGTAGTGTACGGCCCCCTAGGTGCCTCAAATGTCACATTATCTCCTGTCAGCTTGTTGAATTTCAACCTCACATTGCATGGGACGATCTGTGTAAAAAAAGCAAAATGACACAATGAAGTAATGCCAACACTAAAAGTAAAATAGTTATTACATTTCATCTAATTTCTTACCGCCGCACGATGAAAACTCGGCTGGAAGTAGATGCCGAATAGCTTGCCAGTTGCAAAGCTGCTGGCGCACCTTGATTTGCACAGTCGACATGGTGGTGGTGGTGGCGCCATTTTCCTAAAGCAATATGAGCAAAGGATTAACGGTCCACTTCACAGGAAATAAAAATAGTAGCAAATTTCTACCAAATCAGGGTACCACCTACAAGACATTTCATCTAATTTGGCCCCTATTGCCTAAGATAATTGATTAAAAAGTAAGTGGCAAATTTAACTAAATTGGCACCTACATTTTGCCAAAAAATAACTTATTACAGAAAAACAAAAGCATCTAGCTATCCATGTACAGAAAAAATAACAATAAAATGGTGCATACTAAATCAACTATCCTACTAAATCAACTAAGCAACTAGCCTACTGTCGGTGTCAAAACCGGCGGATCTCGGGTAGGGGGTCCCGAACTATGCGTCAAGGCCGGATGGTAATAAGAGACAAGGGACACGATGTTTTTACCCAGGTTCGGGCCCTCTAGATGGAGGTAATACCCTACTCCTGCTTGATTAATATTGATGATATGGGTAGTACAAGAGTAGATCTACCACGAGATCAAGGAGGATAAACCCTAGAGGCTAGCCTATGGTATGAATGTTGTATATGGAGTTGATGTCCTACGGACTACAACCCTCCGGTTTATTTAGACACCGGATAGGGTTAGGGTTACACAGAGTCGGTTACAAGGGTAGGAGATCTTGAATATCCGCATCACCAAGCTTGCCTTCCACGCCAAGGAAAGTCCCATCCGGACACGGGACGAAGTCTTCAATCTTGTATCTTCATAGTCCAGGAGTCCGGCTGAAGGTATAGTCCGGCTACCCGAACACCCCCTAATCCAGGACTCCCTCAGTAGCCCCTGAACCAGGCTTGAATGATGACGAGTCCGGCACGCAGATTATCTTCGGCATTGCAAGGCGGGTTCTTCTCAAAATTCTGTGTACCTGTAGGAATGATGTCCGATTTTTGTAATGTAGCGCTCCTCGGCTTCCACGCTCAATAATGGCTGCCTTCCACGTGTCGAATGAATGCGAAAAGTCGGGGCATTTTTACATCCACACCCTTAGCCGCACAAATGAGCCGCCTATTTAATGAGATGGGGATTTAGATCCAAACCACATCTTCTCCCTTCTGCGAGTGTTCATCAGAGCGCATCCGACAAAGGTCCATTCTACCATGGCCAGCCGTCGCAACTCCTCCTCTCGCCCTCCCAATCCTAAACTCGGAGACTGGGAGAAGTGTTCCATCCCGCACAGCGAGTTAGTGTCGCTTTAGGCCAAGGGATTTCTCCCTCAGGCTTATATGGTCCCGGTCTGAGCCGGACTCGCCACCTACAATGGTGGGGAGCAAGCGGAGAGCACCCCGGATCCCTCCAAAGGAGAGCGGGTGTGCCTCGTCCCCTATCTAATAAGGGGACTTGGATTTCCAATTCATCCATTTCTCCGTGGGCTTCTGGAGTTCTATGGCCTCCAGCTGCACAACCTTACGCCCGCTTCTATATTACATATCGCGGGCTTCGTTGCCCTTTGTGAGCTATTCTTGGGTGTGGAAGCTCATTTCGCTTTGTGGAAGAGGATATTCTGCCTGGTGCCCCGTTCTCCAGAGGGGTCTATATATCAAGTGGGCAGAGCCGAAGTATGGCGCATCGCCGGGACCGGATATTTATCCGGAACCCCAAAGAAGGCGTCCGAGGACTGGCCTTCAGAATGGTTTTATATAGATGATGTCCCGCTGCCGGACCCTATCCGGGTCGGTCTCCCTGAGTTCAACAGTGCTCCATTAAAGAAACGCCTGAGCTGGCGCCCACGGAGCTCTCAGAGAGAAAGTGACAGAGACATCCTTTACCTGATGGGCCGGATAAGACTGTTGGCTCACTCTGGACTAACCATGATCGGAGTCATGGCCGCATGCATTATGCGGGGGGTACAGCCGCTTCAATATAGAGGCCACCCCATGTGGGATTTTAACGGGGAGGATGACGCCACCCGCTATGGTCGTAAGGGGCCAGCATCAGCTGCCCCTCTAGTAAAGATCGTATCCTCCTTGTATAAGGGAGAAAAGGAGGAATTCCTCCGCGTCAACCCGCAGGGCGGATTTACTATGTACAACCCTCCAAGTTGGGTAAGTGAACAGCTGCGTTCGCCCGTTCGTATTACACTCCCGTGTTTTAGATATGTAGTCTAACAACTTCAATGCAGGAACTGCGTCAGGAGGTGATGGATATAAACAGCCGTCCTCCATAGCCCGAGGACCCAGAACGGTCCCTCGATCCGGACTCCGAAGAGGATCCGGACATATCGGTGGAGCTTATCGACGGGGTGTTCCATCAGCTAAGCAAGGACAATACCTTGGTGGCCATTACGGCTGATTACCCAGGGTTAATCCCGGCCTCCCAGGTGACAGAGACTGGAGCCTCATTCCCTCTAGAAGGATTCCATTCTCATGTGTTTCAGTTTTTCTGATGACAACCGTGTTTTGCAGGGAAGATTTCCGAGGCAGGAGGCCGATCCTGTGGCAGCTAGCCAACGAGGGGCCGCAGTGCCCCGTGGGGTAAAAAGGAACATGGTCCGGACTGAGATGCCGGCGCAAAGGTATAGCGCACCCTTTTTTTCCCTGGTGTTATTCCTTTAGGGCGTATTAACGTTCATGCTATCTTCAGGACGAAGAGACCTCGCCGGACTACATCCGAAGAGGTTGCCAACCACGCCACCACCAGCCAGGCTCCAACGCCTGGCCCGGAAGCGGAGGCGAGCACGAGGCACGCACCGGACGCTCCTCCGATAGAGGATGCGGACAGGCTGTCTTCCACTAATTCTGAGGTGGAGAGTGCCATGAACCACAGGCGTCGCCGGACAGTTCTTCGCGACACTTGTTTCTCCCAAGAGGCTTTAGATGCCTTCAATTCAGGAGATGCGTACCTCCGTGCCGCTCAAAATGGTTTAGCCAGAGCCACGGAGCAGTATGTAAAAGACATACGGGTGAGAAAATTTTGGTCAAATATATATATATACCAGTAGCCCCCGAGACTTGAAACAGTTAGAGTAACTGATTTAAGGATCATTTGTTATGCAGGTTCTTACGGAAAAGAATACCGTACTATCCCAGGAGCTGAAAGAGTGCAAGGCCCAACTGGAGGCCGCACTAGCCGCGGCAGGGGAGCCCAAAGAGACCCCCTCTGGTAAGATACACTTCGAAAGATTAGTATTTTGCGGCGTGGGTGCCAATCTGACAAATTGTATTGCAGATGGTGCCGGACTCGATCCGGAGAGGCAACAACTCTTACGCCGGCTAAAGGCCGGTGAGAGCGTGCTGACAAAGGTGAGGCAAGAGAAGAACAATCTTCAGGATGCCAACACCAAGCTGGACGTTGAACTTAAAGACGCTCGTGGCCAGCTATCGCACTCCACGAGGGAGAATCAGCGGCTTCGACGCGGCATATTTAGTAAGTGCTTGAACGAACTTTTAAAAAAGAGTTCAGCGAGGAAGTCGACTAACAAAGTAATGTCTGTAGGTATGCTCACAGGTCGTCCTGCAGAGGAGATGCCCGGTTCTACGGGTGACCTTCTTCCCGAGCTCTTGCAACTGCACGAGCGAGTTCGGCAGGCTATGCGAGGCATTGCCCAAGCCTTGTGGCCTGCCCACTCCATGCCCGAGGGTCTTGGAGAGCTTGCGGAGAAGCTGAAGGGAGCTCGGCGGCGCTTCCGGTTGTGAAGATATCGGCCTGCCGACAAGGCGCTAGGGCGGCCTGGGCCATGGTGAAGACCCGGTTTACGAAGTCTGACCCAAACCACATGGCCGAGGTCGGACCTGTGGGCCCTGATGGGAAGGAGATCCCTGTAAGCTTAGTATACGGCCAAGTAGAATTGGCCGCAAAGTATTCCCAGCAGGACTGTAAATTTGACAGTCTGTTAGATGGAATTGAGGAGGAATACAATCAGTCATAATGACTATGTAATTTCAATTGACATGTGTAATGCCTTCTAGCTAGATTGTAGATCATTTGTCATTGCCGACCTTTTCGCTTCAACCTCGGGACCTGACGGTCCGGAGTGTGTCCGAATACCATGGCGGTTATATAAGAACCGGGGTATGCATGGAGATCAGGCGTAGGGGTCATTAAGTGCTTTATCAGACAAGTGCCCAACTAGTTATGTTATATTACATGGTTAGTAAGAAACATCTTCCAGAGAGAATAGTTCCGTTAGGGGTTCCTTTCGCTGGGAGGCATGCCCTAAAGTGCATGTCCGGACTGCATGAAAAGACGCAGAAAAGCATTTGGGGGCGTGTAAAATAAGTAAAAAAGATCATCTTTTATTTCACCGACCGAATATTCCCTTAAGAATGCTAGCTTTCGGCTTCACCCAGTTTGAGGTACACATCCGGCTGACCCGACAGTAACAACCGCAGAGGTGCTCCCTTTACCGCCTAGCCGAACAATCAGGAACGTAGGGATAAGCACAGGAGCCAGGCAACCCAGCTTGGCCAAAACTTAAGTCATATCGATGCATATAATGGTGAAGGAAAAGGTACATGCGGAAGTTTGACGCATGTGTCGGACGTGAAGCCCGTATAAATAAGCTTCTGTTAAAGAAGCCCCCAGGTTTAATGAGCGCGAGTAGCGCGTCACTTGATGAGCCTTTAAGGGCTATAAAAGAAAAGAGGGGAAGGAGAGAAATGTAAGACAGAAAATGTAAAAAATGGACAGAGGAAGGAGACGAACACAGAGTCCGGCGCTAGGCATAGAATCTTCGGAGACGGGCTACGTTCCATGGGTTCGGCTCGAGTCGGTTATCCGATGCATCTCGCAGGCGGTACGCTCCACCGGTCAGGACTTGGTCAATTATGAAGGGACCTTCCCACTTGGGCTTGAGTTTGTCCTTTTTCTTGTCTGGCAAGCGTAGAACTAGTTCGCCAACATTGTAATTTTTGGCCCGTACTTCTCTGCTTTGATATCTTCGAGCCTGCTGTTGATAAAATGCGGAACGGGCTTTTGCCATGTCGCGCTCCTCCTCCAAAGCGTCCAAACTGTCCTGCCGATCGAGCTCGGCTTCTCTTTCTTCGTACATGCGCACTCGAGGTGAGTCATGAATTATGTCGCAGGGCAGAACTGCCTCTGCGCCGTACACCATGAAGAATGGTGTGTATCTGGTGGTACAATTCGGCGTGGTCCGCAGCCCCTAGAGTACGGAGTCGATCTCCTTTGCCCAGTGCATATTAGATTCCTTAAGGGACCGCACTAATTTGGGTTTGATGCCGCTCATAATAAGACCATTTGCGCGCTCGACCTGACCGTTAGTTTGTGGGTGATAGACGGAAGCATAATCGAGCTTGATGCCCATGTTTTTACACTAGAGTTTTACCTCATCGGCCGTAAAGTTCGTGCCGTTATCAATGATGATGCTATGGGGGACGCCGTAACGGTGTACAACCCCAGATATGAAGTCTATCACCGGTTCGGATTCGGCTGTTTTAACAGGCTTGGCTTCTATCCATTTGGTGAACTTGTCCACCATGACCAGTAGGTATTTTTTCTTATGGGTCCCATCTTTAAGGGGTCTGACCATGTCGAGCCCCCAGACCACAAAAGGCCAGGTAATGGGGATAGTTTGGAGTGCGGTGGGTGGCATATGGCTTTGGTTGGCAAAAAGTTGGCAACCAACGCATTGTTGGACTAAGTCCTGAGCGTCTGCCTGGGCCGTTGGCCAATAAAAGCCTGTACGGAAAGCCTTGCTAACAAGGGACCGAGCAGCAGCGTGATGACCACCTAGTCCGGCATGAATTTCGGCCAGAAGGTTCCGCCCTTCCTCTTCGGAGATGCACCTTTGAAGGACTCCGGTAGTGCTTTTCTTGTAAATCTCTCCCTCATGGACTTTATAGGCTTTAGATCGCCGCACTATGCAGCGTGCCTCATTTTGGTCCTCTGGGAGTTCCTGCCTAGTAAGGTAGGCTAGGAATGGTTCTGTCCACGGGGCGATGACCGCCATTATTACGTGGGTTGAAGGTGTAATTTCGGTGGCAGAGCCTCCAATTATGTCCGATTGTTCGGCATCGAGTGGTGTGGTTGGGTCCGGGCTGTTATCTGCGGGTTCCCCCTCCCATGCTACAGATGGCTTGAACAGTTTTTCCAAGAAGATGTTGGGTCGCGTTTTGCGCCGATGCGTGCCAGGACATCCGCCGCCTGATTATTTTCCCGGGCTATGTGGTGAAATTCGAGCCCTTCGAACCGAGCTGACATTTTCAAGACGGCATTGCGGTAAGCTGCCATTTTTGGGTCCTTGGCGTCGAAGTCACCATTTATTTGGGATATCGCGAGGTTCGAATCCCCGCGTACCTCTAGGCATTGAATGCCCATGGATACTGCCATCCGGAGACCATGGAGAAGGGCCTCATATTCGGCTGCGTTGTTGGAGTCCGTGTACATAATTTGAAGTACATATTGGACTGTGTCTCCTGTGGAGGACGTCAAAACGACGCCAGCCCCCAGTCCGGCCAGCATTTTGGAGCCGTCGAAATGCATGATCCAGTTTGAGTATGTGCCGTACTCTTTAGGGAGTTCGGCCTCCGTCCATTCTGCGACGAAGTCAGCCAAAACTTGTGATTTGATAGCTCGCCGTGGCTTATAGGTTATATCGAACGGGAGGAGCTCAATGGCCCATTTTGCGATCCGGCCCGTTGCATCGCGGTTGTTGATAATGTCGTTGAGTGGTACTTCCGAGGCTACTGTTATCGAACACTCTTGAAAGTGGTGTCGTAGCTTCCGGGATGCCATGAATACCGCGTATGCAATCTTTTGATAATGCGGGTACCGTGATTTGCATGGAGTGAGGACAGTGGACACGTAGTAGACCGGCCTTTGAAGGGGGAATTTGTGTCCGTCCGTTTCCCGCTCGACGACGAGCACTGCACTGACAACTTGATGTGTTGCCGCAATGTACAATAGCATTGGTTCGCCGGTGTTCGGTGCGGCCAGGACTGGGTTTGTTGCCAATATGGCCTTTATTTCGTCGAGTCCGGCCGTGGCGGCATCCGTCCACTCGAAGTGTTCGGTGCGCCGAAGGAGGCGATAAAGGGGCAGTGCCTTTTCTCCCAAGCGAGAGATGAAGCGGCTTAGAGCCGCCACGCATCCGGTTAATTTTTGTATTTGTTTGAGGTCTTTTGTGATATCTAGTTGTGACAAAGCTCGGATTTTGGCCGGATTTGCTTCAATTCCTCTACCGGATACAATGAAGCCCAAGAGCTTTCCGGCTGGTACGCCGAAAACGCATTTTTCCGGGTTGAGCTTGATGTCGTATTTTCGGAGGTTATCGAATGTAAGCCTCAAGTCGTCTACTAGAGATTCGACATGTCTTGATTTGACGACCACATCATCCACATACGCCTCCACTGTTTTGCCGATCTGGTTTGCCAGACATGTTTGAATCATGTGCTGATATGTTGCGCCGGCGTTTTTCAGCCCGAAGGGCATGGTGTTGAAGTAGAATGGGCCGTATGGTGTGATGAATGCCATTGCGGCTTGGTCTGATTCTGCCATCTTGATTTGATGGTAACCGGAGTATGCGTCGAGGAAACACAACGAATCATGTCCTGCTATGGCATCGATAATTTGATCGATACGGAGGAGGGGGAAGGGATCCTTAGGGCAAGCCTTGTTAAGGTCTTTAAAATCGACACACAGGCGCCAGGATTTGTCCTTCTTTGGTACCATCACCAGGTTTGCTAGCCAGTCCGGATGTTTTATGTCTCTGATGAATCGGGCCTCCAATAACTTGGCTAGCTCCTCTCCCATAGCATGTCTCTTCGGTTCGGAAAAACGCCGAAGGGCTTGTTTGACAGGTTTGAATCCTTTTAGGATATTTAAGCTGTGTTCGGCCAACCTGTGTGGGATTCCTAGCATGTCTGAAGGGTGCCAGGTGAAAATGTCCCAGTTCTCTCGTAGGAACTCTCGCAGTGCGGAGTCTACATTAGGGTTCAGTCGTGCCCCGATGGAAGCTGTTTTATTGGGGTCCATTGGATGGACCAGGAATTTGACTATTTTGTTCGCTGGCTTGAAGGATGTGGACTTGGATCTCTTATCGAGTATCACATCGTCCCTATTAACCGTGGAGCGCAGCGCAGTCAGTTCCTCAGCTGCTAAGGCTTCGGATAGTGCCTCAACGGCCAATGCGGCCGTCTTGTTTTCGGCGCGGAGTGCTATGTCCGGATCACTAGCGAGAGTGATAATTCCGCTCAGCCCGGGCATCTTGAGCTTCATGTACCCGTAATGGGGTATAGCTTGGAAGATTGTAAATGCCTCCCACCCTAGTATAGTGTGGTATCCGCTATTGAACGGGGCCACCTGGAACGTGACCTCTTCGGACCTGTAATTATCCAGCATGCCGAACACCACATCTAGTGTGATTTTTCCTATACAGCGAGCTTCCCGACTGGGGATTATTCCTCTAAAGGTTGTGCTGCTTTGCTCGATGCGGCTCCAGCCTATTTCCACTTTTGGAGGGTTTCCTCATAAATGAGGTTCAGTCCGCTGCCTCCATCCATGAGCACCTTGGTGAGGCGAAAGCCGTCCACTATGGGACTGAGGACCAGTGCGGCTGGTGCTCGGGCTGTTCAGAATTTAGGTTCATCACTTGCATTGAAGGTAATAGCAGGGTCGCTCCATGGGTTTATTGTTGCCACTTGGTAGACTTCGGCAAGGCTGCGGAGTGTCCTTTTGCGCATATTATTTGATGCGAAGGTCTCGAAGACTGTGAGAACGGTACTGGTGTCCCCGGGGTGGTTTTGTGTGGCCTCCAAAATTAAGAGGTCCTCGCCAATTTTGGCCACTTGCCGGAGTATCCAACATGCTCTAAGGCTGTGAGTTGGTGTGGCGTCCTCTGTACTATGAATTTTACAGGGTCCATCAAGCCATCTTTCCAGTACGGTTCCATGCCTTGTAGAGGGTTTTGGTTTTTTCGTGTTTAACCTGGGTGTCTTATGATGATGCACCCTCTTAGTTCGGACGGGATTACTATTCAAGGCCAGATTATCCCAAAATTTTATTTCGGTTTTCCACGCACTTTCCATCGCACAGTACTTTTGTACTATGGACGCCAAGTCAGCGAAGCGTGTGATATCACAACGACTTATGACGTTAAGGATTTCCTCGTCCGTGCAATTACTGCAGAAGATTGATATTGCGTCTCCCTCGCGGCAATCCTTTATCCTGTTCATAACCAGGAGGAATTTGGCCCAGTAATGATGTACTGTTTCTTGGGGCTTTTTCCTGATTTGGGCGGGCAGGTGGGCTGGTGGCGTTGAATCTGAAACCTCACCCAATCTAAGATTCGGAGGCCGAAGAGCTTCCGAACTCTGAAGTCCGGACTCTTGGATGTTGTCCAATGAATCTAGCCCGTTGCTGGATTCTAAGCTCAGGTCTTGAGTTACATCCTCCCCTCCGCGGGTATCCGGCTTGGAGGGGTCGAGAATTCGGACGTAGCTAGTCCTTAAAATAGATGAGGGGTCGCCGCACTGCGCCTCTATCACGGCGACGTGGCGGGTGGCCTGGGGAGAGTTAATTTCTCTTAGATCGGGTTTAAGCCCAACCTGGTTGTAATCCATAGCGACCCCTAGGGCGGCGATGCGATCCAAGAGCTCGTTTACGGAAGAGAGCTCCATCGGATCTAGCTGCTCGACAAGCTCCAAGCTGACGTGAATATTGCTTTTGATGACCCGAGAGGTCACTGTCGGTGCAACGGCCGAACAGGCGGTCATGAGAAAACCGCCTAGCCAAAGGGTTTGGCCGACATCCAAGGCTCCCTTAGTAATGGCGCCGTCTTTAAAGACGGGAAGAGGCATCCTTCCTGATTGCGACGACACAGAGGAACTCTCAATGAAAGCACCAATGTCGGTGTCAAAACCGGCGGATCTCGGGTAGGGGGTCCCGAACTGTGCGTCAAGGCCGGCTGGTAACAGGAGACAAGGGACACGATGTTTTTACCCAGGTTCGGGCCCTCTCGATGGAGGTAATACCCTACTTCTGCTTGATTAATATTGATGATATGGGTAGTACAAAAGTAGATCTACCACGAGATCAAGGAGGCTAAACCCTAGAGGCTAGCCTATGGTATGAATGTTGTATATGGAGTTGATGTCCTACGGACTAAAACCCTCCGGTTTAAATAGACACCGGATAGGGTTAGGGTTACACAGAGTCGGTTACAAGGGTAGGAGATCTTGAATATCCGCATCGCCAAGCTTGCCTTCCACGCCAAGGAAAGTCCCATCCGGACACGGGACAAAGTCTTCAATCTTGTATCTTCATAGTGCAGGAGTCCGGCTGAAGGTATAGTCCGGCTACCCGAACACCCCCTAATCCTGGACTCCCTCACCTACTAAATAAACTAGCATACTAAATCAACTAAATCAAAATGTTCTAAATCAACTAGCCTACTAAATCAACTAAATCGAAATGTTGCATATGAACTAGCCTACTAAATCAAAATGTAGCAGGGAGGAGGGGTTGTGGATGGACGAGGGAGGAGGGAGAAGGAGGGGCGACTCGAGGAGGGAGAAGAGAGTAGGACGGAGGAGGAAGGCGGAGCGAGGTGGGGCCGGCCAGCGGTGAGTGGAGGGAGGACGAAGGAGGAGGCTGGTACCGAGTCTAGCGAGGAGGAGGAGGTGATGGTGGCGTAGAGGGAGGAGGGGCGACGGGGGAGGACCGGCGCGAGGGGGGGGGTTGAGGGGGAGATCGAGTGAGTGTGAGTGTGAGTGGATCGGATAGAGGAGAGTGGGAGATGGAATGGCTTAGCAGTAGCGCTCTATAGCGAAAGGCGCTACTGCTAAACGACCTAGGAGTAGCGCATTTCACAAAGAATGCGCTACTGCTATGTGTCAGCATGTAAAAATAGACATCAAAAATACATTGATCATCAATGATCTTTTTGTGTATAATCTGATTTGTCAATATGAGTCCTCACCGGTTTAGGAACCGGTGAAGACTCATATTGCGGCCACAAATTCTACACATAGAGTTCAATGAAGACCAAGTGCTTGTGAAAGTTTGAGAAGTAACATATTTAAGGTGGTAGAAACTCTCTTCACGGTGCGAGGTGGGACTAAATTTTTGTAGTAAACTTAGCAGTAGCGGTTATTGTGGAAACGCGCTACTGCTGTGATCCATAGCAGTAGCGCTCTTCGTATTAACGCGCTGCTGCTAGAACTAGCCTCGTGGCAATTATAGCAGTAGCGCTTCTTAGAGCAGGCATGCTACTGCTACATTTATTTCAGCAGCGAGTTTTGCGTGCTACTGCTACATTTATAGCAGTAGCGCTCTTCACGTAGCAGCAGCGCCTTATTTTAAAGCGCGCTGCTGGCAAGATGTGCTAGCATGTAGAGCATCACGAGATGAACATTTTGACATATCATATGCACAAATCAAAGCCACGGGCACAAAGTTATGGCAGGTCAAAGTAGCACACATGAGAAGAAAACATCCGAGACTTAGAAATATTTCCACCTCGCGGATCTAGGGCTCATCCGCGGCACGCCAACCGAGGCAAGGTCGAGCTCGCCGGAGATGGCGTGTGGAGGGGCGAGGAGGCGCCGGGGAGGGTCGACGGTGGTGGATCCGGGCAGCGCTGGCCCGGATCTGGTTGGGGTCGACGGCGGTGCCGGGGCGCGGCGCGGCGGCGCGGAGGCAGTGGCGCTCGGTGGCGCTGGCGACGGAGGAGCGAGCGGGAGGTGGCGCGGGCGAGGCGCAGGCAGCGGAGGAGCGCGCGGGCCGGGAGGGCCCAACCCAGGCTCGTGGGCCGGCTACAGCTGGCGGTGGCCGGGGCCACGTGGTGTCTTGCGGTTGGCTGGGGCGCGGCGGCTAGACGCGTCCGGCCGTCGGCAGACGTGTCCGACAGCGCGGGGAGCGGAGTGGCTAGGGTTTGCCCGTGATTTTGGAGGGGGGGGGCCTTTTTATAGATTGCGGCAGCTAGGAGAGGGCTAATGGGGTGCGGTTTTCTCCCACACGATCGTGATCCAACGACGGAGAGCGTGGAGGGGGTTTAGATGGGCTAGTGGGTTGTTGTGGAGGGGTGTTGGGCTGCAAAGAGAGAGGGGTTTCGGCAGTTACACGGCTAACCGTTGGGGCATCAAACAACCTCCAAATGGAACAAAATTTGACAGGCGGCCTACCGGTGATGTACCAGGGCCACTCGACAAATCTCTGCCCAGTCCGAGAAGGTTTTTCTCCCGCTCACGAAATGAGATCTGAAAGGTGCATCTGGTGCATGTGTGAGTGTTGGATTCCAAAACGGACAGCGGGGAAAATGACCAGATGCATGGGACGAACACAAATACAAATGAGATGCAGATGATGACATGAGATGAAATGCATGACATGAACAAAATGCAAAACAAGGACAAAACCCAACCACGAAGGATATAACATATCACATTGCCGGAAATGGCAAGAGTTGGAGGTACAAATATGGAATGTTACATCCGAGACGTTACATGGGTCCCAGCACTGGCTTCCCAGATGATGACAACCCGGCCCCATCGCCTTGTAACTTTCCATTGTAACCCTGGGGGGTTGACCTATAAAACCCCCCAGGAGGCCTCATGCATATGGGCGATCAGATCAGTAGAACACACACACACCCAAGGAGAAGGAGCAGCCTAAGCCCTGGTCAGCCTTCCTTCTTCCTCCAAATAGCTCTTGGAGCAACTTTGTACTGTTACATATAAATCACACTCAGCAGGACTAGGGGTGTTATCTCTCCGGAGAGCCCCGAACCTGGGTATGTCTTGTGTCCCTCGCTCGCTCATGCCGACCTTGCCTCTGGAGCCCACCGGTGCCCTCGAGCCTCCTCCTCTCTTTAGCCATCCTTTGGCATCTGCCGTGCACGCACCACGATAGTTGGCGCACACCGTGGGGCAGCTCGAGGTCCCGACCGGAGACATGTTCCAGACGGGGCTCCTTTCCGACTCTGACAAGCCTGTCACGCTGGCGGATGACATCATCAATGCTCTCACCGCCTCCTTCGCTGCGCTGCGCATCTCCGATGCGCCCACGACCGATGAGTACCCCAGCGGGGTGTTGGGGAACGTAGCAATAATTCAGAAAAATTCCTACGTGTCACCAAGATCAATATAGGAGATGCTATCAACGAGAGAGAGGGAGTGCATCTTCATACCCTTGAAGATCTCTAAGCGGAAGTGTTGCAAGAACGCGGTTGGTGGAGTCGTACACGCAATGATTCAGATCGCGGTTGATTCCGATCTAAGCGCCGAACAACGGCGCCTCCGTGTTCAACACACGTACAGCCTGGGGACGTCCCCTCCTTCTTGATCCAGCAAGGGGAGAGGAGAAGTTGAGGGAGAACTCTGACAACATGACCGCGTGGTGGCGATGGAGCTCGTGGTTCTCCGGCAGAGCTTCGCCAAGCACTACGGAGGAGGAGGAGGTGTTGGAGAGGGGAAGGGGCAGCGCCAGGGGAATGGTGTGGCAGCCCTCCCACCCCCCAGTATTTATAGGGGCAAGGGAGAGGGTGCCGCCCCCTAGATGCATCTAGAGGGGGGCGGCAGCCAAGGGGAGGCTTGCCCCCCAAGCCAGGCGGGGGGCGCCCCTTCTAGCGTTTCCCCCAACCCTATGCACATGGGCCCTAGGGGGAGTTGGCGCCAAGCCCACCTAGGGGCTAGTTCCCCTATATATTCACCCCATAGGGCCCTCCGAGGTAGGTGGACCCTCCCGGTGGATCCCCGGAACCCCTTCGGTGGTCCCGGTACAATACCGGTAACCTCCCGAACACTTTCGGCGACCGAATAAGGACTTCCCATATATAAATCTTCATCTGCGAACCATTCTGAAGTTCCTCGTGACGTCCGGGATCTCATCCGGGACTACGAACAACCTTTGGTAACCACATACTATTTCCATAACAACTCTAGCATCACCGAACCTTAAGTGTGTAGACCCTACGGGTTCGGGAACCATGCAGACATGACCGAGACATCTCTCCGGCCAATAACCAACAGCGGGATCTGGATACCCATGTTGGCTCCCACATGTTCTGCGATGATCTCATCGGATGAACCACGATGTCGAGGATTCAATCAATCCCGTATGCAACTCCCTTTGTCTATCGGTATGTTACTTGTCCGAGATTCGATCGTCGGTATCCCCATACCTCGTTCAATCTCGTTACGGGCAAGTCTCTTTACTCCACTAGTAGAAAAGGGGGCTTTGGTCTAGGCCGGGTAATCCCATTAGCCCCGGTTCAGTCCAGAACCGGGACCAATGGGTGCATTTATCCCGGTTCGTGCGGCTAAGCCATTAGTCCCAGTTCACCTGGGCCCTTTAGTCCTGGTTCATGCCACGAACCGGGACTAAAGGGTGCGATGCCCATTAGTCCCGGTTGGTGGCACCAACCGGGACTAAAGGTCTAACCTTTATTACCGGTTGGTACCACCAACCGGGACTAATGGCCTTTGAGGCATTAGTACCGGTTCATGGCATGAACCGGTACTAAAGGTCCAATTTTCAAACTCCCCCCCCCCCCCCGTGGACCGCCTTTTCAGGTTTAGAAAAAACAAAAGAAAATGATAGAAATGTCAAAAAAATAAAATAAAATAAGTTTCCCATGTGATACGTGGTCTAGTTGTTGGGAAAATTTACAAATATGAATTTCGACTTTATTTACAAAATCTCTCTGGAATTTGTAAAATGGGTATAACTTTTGCATATGAACTCGGATTAAAAAGTTTTTTATATGAAAAATCATCTACTCGAAAAGTTACATCCGATGGAGACCGCCTACGGCCTGTTTGCAAATTTGTAGAATCCTCATATTCCAAAAGGAAAAAATGGTATGCTCAAATTTCAGTTTTTTTTAAATTTTCATTAAATCTGATCAAACAATGGTCAAACTACTTATTCAAGAAGTGTTAGTGTTACTAAATAATTATTCAAGAATATTAGTTTTATTAAATAATTATTTGAGTTTTTTTGAATTTTGGTCAAATCTGGTCAAACTATGGTCAAACTGTGGTCAAACAATGGTCAAACTACTTATTCAAGAAATATTAGTGTTACTAAATAATTATTGTTTTTTAGAATAATAGTTTCAAACTCAACAGTGAAATGTGTGACTTCATGCTAAAGCTAAACTCCTGAGGGTTAATAGGATTAACATCTTACTATTGTCAGGAAAACAACGAGTGCAGGCTTGGAAACGAGGGAGAATAGAACCTGGAAGTTAAGCGTGCTCAGGCTGGGGGAGTGGGAGGATGGGTGACCGTCCGGGAAGTTAGATGATTTGGTATGATGAGGGGTGATTAGAGATTAAATTGAGCAGTGATGAGAGGGGTGATTAGAGATTAGAGGTTAAAATAATTCAGAAATTTGAAAATAAAAAAATAAAAAAAATTCAAAAAAAATCAGAAAATTTCCTTTAGTACCGGTTGGTGTTACCAACCGGGACTAAAGGTGGACCTCCAGGAAGCGGCCAGGTGGAGGGCCTTTAGTCCCGGTTCTGGTTTGAACCCGGACTAAAGGGTCAGGGCATTAGTAACGACCCTTTAGTCCCGGTTCAAGAACCGGGACTAAAGGCCCTTATGAACCGGGACTAAAGGCCCTTTTTCTACTAGTGCTCGTTCCGTAACGCATGATCCCATGGCTAACCGAGTGGGCCCAGAGACACCTCTCCGTCATACGGAGCGACAAATCCGAGTCTCGATTCGTGCCAACTCAACATGCACTTTCAGAGATACCTGTAGTGCACCATTATAGCCACCTAGTTACGTTGTGACGTTTGGCACACCCAAAGCATTCCTACGGTATCCGGGAGTTGCACAATCTCATGGTCTAAGGAAATGATACTTGACATTAGAAAAGCTTTAGCAAACGAACTACCCGATCTTATGCTATGCTTAGGATTGGGTCTTGTCCATCACATGATTCTCCTAATGATGTGATCCTGTTATCAATGACATCCAATGTCCATGGTCAGGAAACCCGATCTTATTTGTTTAGCAAGCGTTCGCCCGTTTACAGACGAATTCGCCGTTTAGTTTCAGTTAACGAACGTCCGTTCGTTAATCTGTTCGTCGTTTTTCTTTTTCTCGGATTTTTCCGCGGTTATTTCTGATCGCGATTTCTGATCCGATTTTCGTTCTAGTTTAACTTTTCGCTCGTTTATCGGAATCAGGCAATTCAAGCACCTAGAGTTTCGTCCCGAAACCCTCTTTCCGTTTAACCAACTCAAACAAGTGTTTGCTTCTGTAAAATTTGACCTAGGTCCAGATTAGTAAACAAAGCTTATTTCTTTCGCCTTTTGACTTTTGTTGCTTCGTTCGATTTGATTCTTTTTGCAAACCGGAGTTCTTAAGTTGAACTTTCTGGTTAGATCTCTTATTTGAGTTTTCCCTGTGCATTAGAGGAGTACTTACTGTATGCTTGTTTGTTTGCGCTAGAGTACCCGGAGTGCGCCGCTTGCTACTTTGAATCTCTAGGTTTCGCGGATCATCAGCAAGGCAAGTAGCACTTTGATCATACCTCTTTACTACCCAGTTTTTGTGCATTAGTTTCACCCTCAAACAATTGCATAAATAGGATCTATTTAACAAGTGGGTTTTGGGAAGTAGATGAGGTAGTACCTATTACCTGTTTTATTATCAAACCTTTGGGAGTTACTTCTACGTTTGCTTGTTATGCCATGCTATGCTAGTAGACGTGGATTGGGTGAGTGTATCCATGACAGATGTGAGATTGTTAAATCAATGGTTTATTTAAGGTGGCAACTTAAACAAACATCTGGGTGGATTGAGGCACCTGGGTATTCCAGCGATTGCCTGTTTTCTCTTTATGGACCGCCACCCAGGCTCAAAGGGATCATGAGATTATTCATACTAGAAACTTCCGTGTGCAGCCACAAGCTACTATGGTCTCTAGCATAGTTGACTAAGTCGTGCGAACTCTTACAGTGGTAGACTAGCAGATGTAGGGGAAAGTAGGTGTAACGGTCTTCCCGATCGTAAGGTGCTAGCGCTTCTGAAAGACTATGTCTCGGTCATCCGTTTCTCAAACACCCTGTAGTGCGAGAATCCCAACGGAGGAGATCAAGTCTTGTGGGGAAAAGTGCGCAAACCTCTGTAGAGTGTATAAACTAATCATGGTTAGCCGTGTCCCCGGTTATGGACGTCTTGAGTATCTAGTACTTGGATTATCATGTGAATCTCATCATTTTACTTTAATTAATTTGTTGGGTTTTAATGATGATGCTTAATTGGGATTGGGAGGGTGTTTACACTCTCAATGTTTAACAACCACCATGATAGTTAAATAAAATTTATTCCTTTGCAGTAGGGAAAAATTGGCTTTATGCAAAAACTGTAACGATAGAGCTTTCCACCAGCCATATATGCATGTAGTATAGCTTTATTCGTTCATTACTCTCTATGTGTTACATTGCCAGCATATTCCATGTGCTGACCCGTTTTCGGGCTGCAACGTTCATGTTGTAGACTTTTCAGACGATGAGTAAGGTGCCTTTAGGTCGTGGTTCTATACTCAGTGATGCCGTTGGAGTTGATGGACTCATTTATCTTCCAAGCCTTCCGCTGTTATCGTTATTAGATGGCCTTAAGCCATATTTATTGTAATAAGTTCTCTTTTGAGACATTCGATGTAATAAGTGTGTGATTGCTACTCTGTATTAAATCCTTCAAGTACTGTGTGTGTCAGCATTACTGATCCAGGGATGACACTGAAACACAGAGATCAGACTGTTTGAGGTCTGGTCGCTACAAGATGGTAACAGAGCACACGCTGACAATAGGACGTGACCACGATCACTTCTCACTCTTCTCGTTTCTAACTCCTCATCTTTCTACTCTTTTAGGATGGTAGAAGCAAGGAACAAGTTCATGCAACCGGATGAAGATACACCCTTTGGACGCCACCTGAAGGAAGTCACTAAGTACCTGAATATCGGAGTACCTAGCTTCACCGGGACCTACAACACCACTTTACCCGAGGAGGAGCACTGGATGATTCAAGTTCATGTTCCAGGAAGGACATTCATGCCCTTCACTGAGCCCATAGAGTTTTCCTTTGATGCACCAACCTGGAAGTCTAGGAAAGAGCATGGCAGCCCACATCACTATGGGACGCATTGGTGAAGTCTACCACAAGGATCTCAAGGATACTATCTACCAGATTTGTGGGCGCCGAGATGAGCAATGGGAGATGATCAGCACCAAGAAGGATAGATCAATTGCAGCTTTCATCCAGGAGTTAAACCAGCACATTCGACGCCAGGAGAACCAGATGTGCGCAGGCATGATAGACCTAAAGAAGGCCATGACAAATATCACAGAGCTGGAAGAAGAACTTAAGTCTACATGCGATGGATATGAGGAGGAAATAGCAACACTCATGGAGAAGAACGATGACCTGAAGAAGAAGCTAAAAGTATTCATGGGATTTCCCGCGACTGGAGGACAAGACGAAGATTGCACTTGTCCAGAGAACTACATCATGATCATCGACGACACCGACTCGGACCCAGATGCTAGCGATGATGACTATGTTGATGAAGCTGGAGCAGATGTCATGGAGTCTTCACCGGAGCAGTTTTTCTAGTCGACCACCATAACTGTAATAGTATTCCCCATGTATCTAGTATAGCCCGATCACTTTTGTATCGATAGTTCTAGACCGATTGTATGCCTTGTTTGATTTGAATGAAGTGATTTTGTGTGCTTTTGCCTCATGTGCATTTGGGTAGTGTTTTCTCTCTAGACCTCATTCTATTCTATATTCTCATCTTTTCTAAATCCTCAGATGCCTCCGAGACATGACAATGGATTTGCTTTCCCACCGGAGCTCACTCAGTTGATCCAGCAGCAGAATGCATTGATGCAGTTGCTAGTCCAGAATCAGAATCAGGGGAACAACAACAACAACAACAACAACCCACCACCGCCACCACCTATTGATCACTTAACCTGTTTTCTTAGGCTGAATCCGCCGGTGTTCTCCAGTAGCACCGAGCCGATAGTTGTAGATGATTGGCTCCGCAAGACAGCAAGGGAGTTGACCACGACATGATGCACAGATGCGGAGAGGGTGCGTTTTGCCGCACATCAGCTTGAAGGACCTATAGCATCATGGTGGGAGAATTTCATAGCCACTTACCCTATCGACACTGTCACATGGGATCAGTTTCAGCAGGCTTTCCGTACTGCCCATGTTCCAGCAGGAGCTAGCCATGAAGAAACGTGAGTTTCGCAACTTGCACCAAGGAGGACGCATAGTTGGCCAGTATGTGGATGACTTTAGTAAGCTAGCACGTTATGCCCAAGACGACATTGCTACGGATGCAGCTAAGCAGGAGAAGCTTCTGGAAGGACTGAATGATGAGCTGAGCATGCAGTTGATGGTATCAAGCTTCAATTACTACCAGGAGTTGGTAGATCGCGTTGTTATGATTGAAGGGAAGCAACAGCAGATTGAAAACCGCAAGAGGAAGTATGGACAAGGGAAGTACAATTTTGGAGCTCAACAGAAGCCGCATTTTACCCCTAAACCAGGAGGACCTTTTCAGCATACCCATGGAGGAGGTAGCTCGCATAATCATAATGGCCCCAAGAATGGTAATGGGAATGGAGGAAAGCAACGGCCAGAACCGTACCAACCCGTCAACCCCAGCCAAGAGAGACCTGAGCCAAGTCACTTGCTTTAAGTGCCAGAAGACCAGACATTATGCCAATGAATGTCCTGAAGCCCAGAATGGAAATAGCAATGGAAGCTCTGGGAAGAAGCCGAACCCTTTCAACAGGGGACAGGTGAACCACGTTAACGTGGAGGAGGTTGAAGCCCAGCCAGATGAAGTAACCGGTAAGTTTTTGGTTAAGTCTTTTACTGCAATCATTCTTTTTGATACTGGTGAATCACATTCATACATATCAAGGGGATTCGTGGATAAGTATAACCTGCCCACCAAGGTTCTTAGAACACCTATGCTAGTAAGCTCACCAGGAGCGGAGTATATGGCCAGCCAAGGATGTTTTCAAGTGCCATTGAGTATAGGAAGGCATGATTTCCCCTCAGATTTAATTATTCTGGAATCGCAAGGTTTGGATGTGATTCTAGGTATGGATTGGTTGTAGATGTATGGAGGGAACATCGATTGCGCCAGTAGCATGTGCCGAAGAGGACTCAAGTAAATTCCTTATCAGGAGTTGTGCAGGAGGAAGTACCAGTGGTGAAGGATTTCCCTGATGTATTTCCAGAAGAGTTGCCAGGCATGCCACCGGATAGAGATATTGAGTTTTTGATAGAGCTTTTGCCAGGCACATGGCCAATATCTAAGAGACCATACAGGATGCTCGCAAAAGATTTGGAAGAGATTAAGAAGCAGATTAAAGAGTTACTGGATAAAGGTTATATTCGCCCAAGTTCTTCGCCTTGGGGATCGCCAGTACTTCTAGTGGAGAAGAAGGATGGACCATTAAGGATGATTGTTGATTATCGAGGATTGAATGAAGTAACAATCAAGAACAAGTACCCACTGCCGATGATCAATGATCTGTTTGATCGATTGCAAGGAGCTAAGGTAATTTTCCAAGATCGATCTACGATTAGGATACCATCTGTTGAAGATTCGAGAACATGATATACCTAAGACGGCTTTTACCACCAGGTATGGGCTGTACGAGTATACCGTTATGTCATTTGGTCTGACTAATGCACCTGCATATTTCATGAACATGATGAACAAGGTGTTTATGGAGTTTTTGGATAAGTTCATCGTAGTGTTCATTAATGATATTCTGGTCTACTCAAAGAATGAAGAGGAGCATAAGGAGCATTTGCGTTTGGTACTTGAGAAGCTCAGAGAACATCAGTTATACGCCAAGTTCAGCAAATGTGAGTTTTGGTTGAAGGAAGTTGGATTCCTCGGACATGTTATATCCAGAGAAGGAATAGCAGTAGATCCCACCAAGGTTGTCACTATGACAAATTGGGAAGCACCAACAACAGTTGGAGAGATCCGGAGTTTCCTTGGACTTGCAGGATACTACCGGAGATTCATTGAGAATTTCTCAAAAATTGCAAAGCCTATGATGGAGTTGTTGAAGAAGGATACCAAGTTGAAATGGACTGAGGAATGTGAGGCCAGTTTCCAGGAGTTGAAGAAATGTTTGGTTACATCACCAGTGTTGATTCTGCCAGACCAGAGCAAAGATTATGAGGTGTATTGCGATGCTTCCCATCGAGGACTTCGAGCAATGCTTATGCAGGAGGGAAGAGTTGTTTCGTATGCTTCACGACAGCTGAAACCTCATGAGTTGAATTATGCCACACATGATTTGGAGCTAGCAGCCGTAGTGCATGCATTAAAGACTTGGAGACATTTTCTCATTGGAAACCATTGTGAAGTGTACACAGATCACAAGAGTTTGAAGTATATTTTCACGCAGAAGGAGCTAAATCTCAAGCAAAGGAGATGGTTGGAGCTCATCAAGGATTATGATATGAGATTGCATTATCATCCCGGAAAGGCTAACGTAGTAGCCGATGCGCTGAGCCGCAAGAGCCATGTCAACACACTAACAACGGGAGATTTACCGAAGGAGTTAGCCGAGGACCTTCGTGAGCTATGTTTGGAGATAGTTCCGAGAGGCTATGTAGCAGCATTGGAGATTCAGTCTACTTTGATGGATAAGATCAGAGAAGCTCAGAAGACTGGCAAGGAGGTTGCCTCTATAAAGGAGAAGATGAGCAAAGGAAAAGTTAAAGGATTTCGTGAGGATGAGCACGATACCCTATGGTTTGAAGACCGTGTTTATGTGCCCAATGACCCGGAGATCAGGAAGTTAATTCTGCAAGAGGCCCATGATTCACCATATTTGATTCACCCAGGAAATACCAAGATGTATTTGGATTTGAAGGATACTTTCTGGTGGACCGGAATGAAGAAGGATATTGCGGAGTATGTAGTAGTTTGTGATGTATGTCAGAGAGTAAAGGAAGAGCATCAAAAGCCAGCAGGATTGTTATAGCCATTGCCAATACCCGGATGGAAGTGGGATAGGCTAGGCACGGATTTTATTACGGGATTGCCCAGAACTCGTTCAGGCTATGACTCAATTTGGGTTGTAGTCGATCATTTGACAAAGGTAGCTCATTTCATCCCAGTGAAGACTACTTACACCAGTGCTAAGTTGGCAAAGATATAGATGACCAGGATCGTATGTCTGCATGGAGTTCCAAGGAGCATTGTATCAGATAGAGGAACCCAGTTTACCTCAAAGTTCTGGAATCAGTTGCACAAAACTTTGGGTACTAGACTAGAGTTTAGTACAATTTTTCATACACAGACAGATGGACAGACCGAGAGAGTCAATCAGATTTTGGAGGATATGCCGAGAGCTTGTGCGCTAGATTATGGATCTAGTTGGGATGACAATTTGCCGTATGCAGAGTTCTCTTACAACAACAGTTATCAATCCAGTTTGAAGATGGCCCCTTTCGAAGCCTTGTACGGAAGGAGATGCAGGACCCCATTGTCGTGGGATGAAGTTGGAGACCGCCAGTTGTTTGGACCGGATTTGATCAAGGAGTCTGAACAGAAGGTGAAATTGATTCGCGATAGGCTCAAGGTAGCCCAGTCAAGGCAGAAGAGCTAAGCAGATTCTAAACGCAAGGAGGCAGTTTACGAAGTCGGAGACCGAGTTTATCTTCGAGTATCTGCACTTCGAGGAGTTAAGCGCTTTGGAGTTAAGGGAAAGTTAGCGCCACGTTTTGTAGGACCATACAAGGTTTTGGAGCGTATGGGAGAAGTAGCCTACAAGTTGGAATTGCCCAAAGGATTGTCAGGAGTTCACGATGTATTCCACATTTCCCAGTTGAAGAAGTGCCACGCTGAGATGGCTGATATACCGCTGAGAGATATAGTGCCGCTGGAAGCAATTCAGTTGGATCGTGATTTGACCTATGAGGAGAAACCAGTCAAGATTCTTGAGTATGCCAGCCCAGTCACCCGCATCAAGGTTATCAAGTTTTGCAAGGATCAGTGGAGCCACCACACCGAGGATGAAGCCACCTGGGAGCGAGAGGAAGATCTGCTGAAAGACCACCCTCACCTATTTTCTAGCCAACCCGAGTCTCGAGGGCGAGATTCATCTTAAGGGGGGTAGGTTTGTAACATCCCAAATTTTCAATTTGGAATATTATATATTAGATCATCACTGCATATCATATTTTATTTGCTTTTGGTTTGATCCTAGAAAATTCTACGCAACTCAAGGACCCTCGGAGAGAGTTGGGGATTTCGTTATTTTCATATTTGAGTTTTCTCAAATTTTGAAAATAGGATCATTTGATTTTAATTATTTTTATCTTCAATTATTTCTATTATAAAAATAGGAGAGAGGGAATAAAATGACTTTCCCAAAATAAAGAAATATTGAGGATTTAATAATAAAATCAAATAAGACTTATTTTGGAGTTTTTGCTATTTTATTTGAATTTAGGAAAAATTGAACGGTTTTCAAAACTGCATTTTAAGGCCAAGAAAATGTGCATATTGTTCTAAATATTTTATTTAGACGGTGAAAATTTATTTTGGCATTTTTAGAATTTTATTTTATTTTCTAGAATTTTTATTAGTTTCGACGGAATTATTTAAAAAAAAATCTCCGCACGCCCGACTGGGCCGAAGGCCCAGCCGAGCCGGCCCAGCTGACCGCTACCGCCTCCCGCATCCGGATCGGCACCGGAGTCCCGATCGCCGCCGTCGCCCGAGTCTGGGAGGAGCACGCCTCCCGAGGCGCCCCCTGCCACAAGCCGTGGCCGCCGCCCCCCTCTTTATAACCCGACCCGGTTCCCCATGGAGCCCCACAGCCGCCGCCGCAAGCCCCGCCGCCTTGCGCCTGAAGGAAATATGCCCTAGAGGCAATAATAAAGTTATTATTTATTTCCTTATAATCATGATAAATGTTTATTATTCATGCTAGAATTGTATTAACCGGAAACATAATACATGTGTGAATAAATAGACAAACAAAGTGTCACTAGTATGCCTCTACTTGACTAGCTCGTTAATCAAAGATGGTTATGTTTCCTAACCATGAACAATGAGTTGTTATTTGATTAACGAGGTCACATCATTAGTTGAATGATCTGATTGACATGACCCATTCCATTAGCTTAGCGCCCGATCGTTTAGTACGTTGCTATTGCTTTCTTCATGACTTATACATGTTCCTATAACTATGAGATTATGCAACTCCCATTTACCGGAGGAACACTTTGGGTACTACCAAACGTCACAACGTAACTGGGTGATTATAAAGGAGTACTACAGGTGTCTCCAATGGTACATGTTGGGTTGGCGTATTTCGAGATTAGGTTTTGTCACTCCGATTGTCGGAGAGGTATCTCTGGGCCCTCTCGGTAATGCACATCACATAAGCCTTGCAAGCATTACAACTAATATGGTAGTTGTGAGATGATGTATTACAGAACGAGTAAAGAGACTTGCCGGTAACGAGATTGAACTAGGTATTGGATACCGATGATCGAATCTCGGGCAAGTAACATACCAATGACAAAGGGAACAATGTATGTTGTTATGCGGTCTGACCAATAAAGATCTTCATAAAATATGTAGGAGCCAATATGGGCATCTAGGTCCCTCTATTGGTTATTGACCGGAGACGTGTCTCGGTCATGTCTACATTATTCTCGAACCGTAGGGTCCGCACGCTTAACGTTACGATGATAGTTATTATGAGTTTATGCATTTTGATGTACCGAAGGTTGTTCGGAGTCCCGGATGTGATCATGGACATGACGTGGAGTCTCTAAATGGTCGAGACATAAAGATTGATATATTGGAAGCCTATGTTTGGACATTGGAAGTGTTCCGGGTGAAATCAGGATTTTACCGGATTACTGGGAGGTTACCGGAACCCCCCGGGAGTCATATGGGCCTTATTGGGCCTTAGTGGAAAGGTGAAAGGGCTGCCCATAAGGGCTGCGCGCCTCCCCCCTCCCCTAGTCCTATTAGGACTAGGAGAGGTGGCCGGCCACCCCTCTCCCTCTTTCCCCCTTGGGAATCCTAGTTGGAATAGGATTGGGGGGGAGTCCAACTCCCGGTAGGAGTAGGACTCCTCCTGCGCCCTCCTCCTCGCCGGCGCACCTCTCCCCCTTGGCTCCTTTATATACGGAGGTAGGGGGCACCTCTAGACACACAAGTTGATCATTGAGATCGTTCCTTAGCCGTGTGCGGTGCCCCCTGCCACCATATTCCACCTCGATCATATCGTTGTAGTGCTTAGGCGAAGCCTTGCATCGGTAATACATCAAGATCGTCACCACGCCGTCGTGCTGATAGAACTCCTCCCCGAAGCTTTGCTGGATCGGAGCCCGGGGATCGTCATCAAGCTGTACGTGTGCTAAGAACTCGGAGGTGCCGGAGTAACGGTGCCTGGATCGGTTGGATCGGGAAGAAGACGTACGACTACTTCCTCTACGTTGTGTCAACGCTTCCGTTGCGATCTACAAGGGTACGTAGATCATACTCTCCCCTCGTTGCTATGCATCACCATGATCTTGCGTGTGCATAGGAAAATTTTGAAATTACTACGTTCCCCAATAGTGGTATCAGAGCCTAGGTTTTATGGTTTGATGTTATTTGCACGAGTAGAACACAAGTGAGTTGTGGACGATACAAGTCATACTGCCTACCAGCATGTCATACTTTGGTTCGGCGGTATTGTTGGACGAGACGACCCGGACCAACCTTACGCGTACGCTTACGCGAGACCGGTTCCCTCGACGTGCTTTGCACATAGATGGCTTGCGGGCGACTGTCTCTCCAACTTTAGTTGAACCAACTGTGGCTACGCCCGGTCCTTGCGAAGGTTAAAACGGAGTCTATTTGACAAACTATCATTGTGGCTTTGATGCGTAGGTGAGATTGGTTCTTGCTTAAAGCCCGTAGCAGCCACGTAAAACTTGCAACAACAAAGTAGAGGACGTCTAACTTGTTTTTGCAGGGCATGTTGTGATGTGATATGGTCAAAGCATGATGCTAAATTTTATTGTATGAGATGATCATGTTTTGTAACCGAGTTATCGGCAACTGGCAGGAGCCATATGGTTGTCTCTTTATTGTATGCAATGCAATCGCGATGTAATGCTTTACTTTATCACTAAACGGTAGCCGTGGAAGCATAAGATTGGCGAGACGACAACGATGCTATGATGGAGATCAAGGTGTCGCGCCGGTGACGATGGTGATCATGACGGTGCCTCGGAGATGGAGATCACAGGCACAAGATGATGATGGCCATATCATATCACTTATATTGATTGCATGTGATGTTTATCTTTATATGCATCTTCTCTTGCTTTGATTGACGGTAGCATTATAAGATGATCTCTCACTAAATTATCAAGAAGTGTTCTCCCTAAGTATGCACCGTTGCGAAAGTTCTTCGTGCTGAGACACCACGTGATGATCGGGTGTGATAGGCTCTACGTTCAAATACAACGGGTGCAAAACAGTTGCACACGCGGAATACTCAGGTTATACTTGACGAGCCAAGCATATACAGATATGGCCTCGGAACACGGAGACCGAAAGGTCGAGCGTGAATCATATAGTAGATATGATCAACATAATGATGTTCACCAATGAAACTACTCCATCTCACGTGATGATCGGACATGGTTTAGTTGATTTGGATCACGTGATCACTTAGAGGATTAGAGGGATATCTATCTAAGTGGGAGTTCTTAAGTAATATGATTAATTGAACTTAAATTTATCATGAACTTAGTACCTGATAGTATCTTGCTTGTTTATGTTGATTGTAGATAGATGGCTCATGTTGTTGTTCCGTTGAATTTTAATGCGTTCCTTGAGAAAGCAAAGTTGAAAGATGATGGTAGCAATTACATGGACTGGGTCCGTAACTTGAGGATTATCCTCATTGCTGCACAGAAGAATTACGTCCTGGAAGCACCGCTGGGTGCCAGGCCTGCTGCTGGAGCAACACCAGATGTTATGAACGTCTGGCAGAGCAAAGCGGATGACTACTCGATAGTTCAGTGTGCCATGCTTTACGGCTTAGAATCGGGACTTCAATGACGTTTTGAACGTCATGGAGCATATGAGATGTTTCAGGAGTTGAAGTTAATATTTCAAGCAAATGCCCGGATTGAGAGATATGAAGTCTCCAATAAGTTCTATAGCTGCAAGATGGAAGAGAACAGTTCTGTCAATGAGCATATACTCAAAATGTCTGGGTATAATAATCACTTGATTCAATTGGGAGTTAATCTTCCAGATGATTGCGTCATTGACAGAATTCTCCAATCACTGCCACCAAGATACAAGAGCTTCGTGATGAACTATAATATGCAAGGGATGAACAAGACTATTCCCGAGCTCTTCGCAATGCTGAAAGCTGCGGAGGTAGAAATCAAAAAAGGAGCATCAAGTGTTGATGGTTAACAAAACCACTAGTTTCAAGAAAAAGGGCAAAGGGAAGAAGAAGGGGAACTTCAAGAAGAACGACAAGCAAGTTGCTGCTCAAGAGAAGAAACCCAAGTCTGGACCTAAGCCTGAAACTGAGTGCTTCTACTGCAAGCAGACTGGTCACTGGAAGCGGAACTGCCCAAAGTATTTGGCGGATAAGAAGGATGGCAAGGTGAACAAAGGTATATATGATATACATGTTATTCATGTGTACCTTACTAATGCTCGCAGTAGCACCTGGGTATTTGATACTGGTTCTGTTGCTAATATTTGCAACTCGAAACAGGGGCTACGGATTAAGCGAAGATTGGCTAAGGACGAGGTGACGATGCACGTGGGAAATGGTTCCAAAGTCGATGTGATCGCGGTCGGCACGCTACCTCTACATCTATCTTCGGGATTAGTATTAGACCTAAATAATTGTTATTTAGTGCCAGCGTTAAGCATGAACATTATATCTGGATCTTGTTTGATGCGAGACGGTTATTCATTTAAATCAGAGAATAATGGTTGTTCTATTTATATGAGTAATATCTTTTATGGTCACGGACCCTTGAAGAGTGGTCTATTCTTATTGAATCTCAAGAGTAGTGATACACATATTCATAATGTTGAAGCCAAAAGATGCAGAGTTGATAATGATGGTGCAACTTATTTGTGGCACTGCCGTTTAGGTCATATCGGTGTAAAGCACATGAAGAAACTCCATACTGATGGACTTTTGGAACCACTTGATTATGAATCACTTGGTACTTGCGAACCGTGCCTCATGGGCAAGATGACTAAAACACCGTTCTCCAGTACTATGGAGAGAGCAACAGATTTGTTGGAAATCATACATACAGATGTATGTGGTCCGATGAATATTGAGGCTCGTGGCGGATATCGTTATTTTCTCACCTTCACAGATGATTTAAGCAGATATGGTTATATCTACTTAATGAAACATAAGTCTGAAACATTTGAAAAGTTCAAAGAATTTCAGAGTGAAGTGGAAAATCATCGTAACAAGAAAATAAAGTTTCTACGATCTGATCGTGGAGGAGAATATTTGAGTTACGAGTTTGGTGTACATTTGAAAAATTGTGGAATAGTTTCGCAACTCACGCCACCCGGAACACCACAGCGTAATGGTGTGTCCGAACGTCATAATCATACTTTACTAGATATGGTGCGATCTATGATGTCTCTTACTGATTTACCGCTATCATTTTGGGCATACGCTCTAGAGACGGCCGCATTCACGTTAAACAGGGCACCATCAAAATCCGTTGAGACGACCCCTTATGAACTTTGGTTTGGCAAGAAACCAAAGTTGTCGTTTCTGAAAGTTTGGGGCTGCGATGCTTATGTGAAAAAGCTTCAACCTGATAAGCTCGAACCCAAATCGGAGAAATGTGTCTTCATAGGATATCCAAAGGAAACGATTGGATACACCTTCTATCACAAATCCGAAGGCAAGACTTTTGTTGCTAAATTCGGAAACTTTCTTGAGAAGGAGTTTCTCTCGAAAGAAGTGAGTGGGAGGAAAGTAGAACTTGATGAGGTAACTGTACCTGCTCCCTTGTTGGAAAATAGTACATCACAGAAAACTGTTTCTGCGACCCCTACACCAATAAGTGAGGAAGTTAATGATAATGATCATGAAACTTCAGAATAGGATACTACTGAACCTCATAGATCAACCAGAGTAAGATCCGCTCTAGAGTGGTACGGTAATCCAGTTCTGGAAGTCATGCTACTAGATCATGATGAACCTATGAACTATGAAGAAGCGATGGTGAGCCCAAATTCCGCAAAGTGGCTTGAAGCCATGAAATCTGAGATGGGATCCATGTATGAGAACAAAGTATGGACTTTCGTTGACTTGCCCGATGATCGGCAAGCAATTGAGAATAAATGGATCTTCAAGAAAAAGACTGACGCTGACGGTAATGTTACTGTCTACAAAGCTCGACTTGTCGGAAAAGGTTTTCGACAAGTTCAAGGGGTTGACTACGATGAGACCTTCTCACCAGTAGCGATGCTTAAGTCTGTCCGAATCATGTTAGCAATTGCCGCATTTCATAATTATGAAATTTTGCAGATGGATGTCAAAACTGCATTCCTGAATGGATTTCTGGAAGAAGAGTTGTATATGATGCAACCAGAAGGTTTTGTTGATCCAAAGGGAGCTAACAAAGTGTGCAAGCTCCAGCGATCCATTTATGGACTGGTGCAAGCCTCTCGGAGTTGGAATAAACGCTTTGATAGTGTGATTAAAGCATTTGGGTTTATACAGACTTTTGGAGAAGCCTGTATTTACAAGAAAGTGAGTGGGAGCTCTGTAGCATTTCTGATATTATATGTGGATGACATATTATTGATTGGAAATGATATAGAATTTCTGGATAGCATAAAGGGATACTTGAATAAGAGTTTTTCAATGAAAGACCTCGGTGAAGCTGCTTACATATTAGGCATAAAGATCTATAGAGATAGATCAAGACGCTTAATTGGACTTTCACAAAGCACATACCTTGACAAGATTTTGAAAAGGTTCAAAATGGATCAAGCAAAGAAAGGGTTCTTGCCTGTGTTACAAGGTGTGAAGTTGAGTCAGACTCAATGCCCGACCACTGCAGAAGATAGAGAGAAAATGAAAGATGTTCCCTATGCTTCAGCCATAGGCTCTATCATGTATGCAATGCTGTGTACCAGACCTGATGTGTGCCTTGCTATAAGTTTAGCAGGGAGGTACCATAGTAATCCAGGAATGGATCACTGGACAGCGGTCAAGAACATCCTGAAATACCTGAAAAGGACTAAGGATATGTTTCTCGTATATGGAGGTGACAAAGAGCTCACTGTAAAAGGTTACGTTGATGCAAGCTTTGACACTGATCCGGACGATTCTAAATTGCAAACCGGATACGTGTTTACATTGAACGGTGGAGCTGTCAGTTGGTGCAGTTCTAAACAAAGCGTCGTAGCGGGATCTACATGTGAAGTGGAGTACATAGCTGCTTCGGAAGCAGCAAACGAAGGACTCTGGATGAAGGAGTTCATATCCGATCTAGGTGTCATACCTAGTGCATCGGGTCCAATGAAAATCTTTTGTGACAATACTGGTGCAATTGCTTTGGCAAAGGAATCCAGATTTCACAAAAGGACCAAGCACATCAAGAGACGCTTCAACTCCATCCGGGATCTAGTCCAGGTGGGAGACATAGAGATTTGCAAGATACATACGGATCTGAATGTTGCAGACCCGTTGACTAAGCCTCTTCCACGAGCAAAACATGATCAGCACCAAGGCTCCATGGGTGTTAGAATCATTACAGTGTAATCTAGATTATTGACTCTAGTGCAAGTGGGAGACTGAAGGAAATATGCCCTAGAGGCAATAATAAAGTTATTATTTATTTCCTTATAATCATGATAAATGTTTATTATTCATGCTAGAATTGTATTAACCGGAAACATAATACATGTGTGAATAAATAGACAAACAAAGTGTCACTAGTATGCCTCTACTTGACTAGCTCATTAATCAAAGATGGTTATGTTTCCTAACCATGAACAATGAGTTGTTATTTGATTAACGAGGTCACATCATTAGTTGAATGATCTGATTGACATGACCCATTCCATTAGCTTAGCACCCGATCATTTAGTATGTTGCTATTGCTTTCTTCATGACTTATACATGTTCCTATAACTATGAGATTATGCAACTCCCATTTACCGGAGGAACACTTTGGGTACTACCAAACGTCACAACGTAACTGGGTGATTATAAAGGAGTACTACAGGTGTCTCCAATGGTACATGTTGGGTTGGCGTATTTCGAGATTAGGTTTTGTCACTCCGATTGTCGGAGAGGTATCTCTGGGCCCTCTCGGTAATGCACATCACATAAGCCTTGCAAGCATTACAACTAATATGGTAGTTGTGAGATGATGTATTACAGAACGAGTAAAGAGACTTGCCGGTAACGAGATTGAACTAGGTATTCGATACCGACGATCGAATCTCGGGCAAGTAACATACCAATGACAAAGGGAACAATGTATGTTGTTATGCGGTCTGACCGATAAAGATCTTCGTAGAATATGTAGGAGCCAATATGGGCTTCCAGGTCCCGCTATTGGTTATTGACCGGAGACGTGTCTCGATCATGTCTACATTATTCTCGAACCGTAGGGTCCGCACGCTTAACGTTACGATGACAGTTATTATGAGTTTATGCATTTTGATGTACCAAAGGTTGTTCGGAGTCCCGGATGTGATCACGGACATGACGAGGAGTCTCGAAATGGTCGAGACATAAAGATTGATATATTGGAAGCCTATGTTTGGACATCGGAAGTGTTCCGGGTGAAATCAGGATTTTACTGGATTACCGGGAGGTTACCGGAACCCCCCGGGAGTCATATGGGCCTTCTTGGGCCTTAGTGGAAAGGTGAAAGGGCTGCCCATAAGGGCTGCGCGCCTCCCCCCCTCCCCCCCTCCCCTAGTCCTATTAGGACTAGGAGAGGTGGCCGGCCACCCCTCTCCCTCTTTCCCCCTTGGGAATCCTAGTTGGAATAGGATTGGGGGGAGTCCTACTCCCGGTAGGAGTAGGACTCCTCCTGCGCCCTCCTCCTGGCCGGCGCACCTCTCCCCCTTGGCTCCTTTATATACAGAGGTAGGGGCACCTCTAGGCACACAAGTTGATCATTGAGATCGTTCCTTAGCCGTGTGCGGTGCCCCCTGCCACCATATTCCACCTCGATCATATCGTTGTAGTGCTTAGGCGAAGCCCTGCGTCGGTAATACATCAAGATCGTCACCACGCCGTCATGCTGACAGAACTCCTCCCCAAAGCTTTGCTGGATCGGAGCCCGGGGATCGTCATCGAGCTGTACGTGTGCTAAGAACTCGGAGGTGCCGGAGTAACGGTGCTTGGATCGGTTGGATCGGGAAGAAGACGTACGACTACTTCCTCTACGTTGTGTCAACGCTTCCGTTGCGATCTACAAGGGTACGTAGATCATACTCTCCCCTCGTTGCTATGCATCACCATGATCTTGCGTGTGCGTAGGAAAATTTTGAAATTACTACGTTCCCCAACAGTGCCGTCGCCGCCGCCCGTCGCCGCCGCCCCGCCGCCGCACCGGAACCCCGCCGGAGCCTCGCCGGAGCCCGAGCCGAGGTAGCTGCCCACTGCCCCGGTTTTCTAATAAAAACCGATCCGTTTTTTTAGAAACCCTAGTTTTATTTTTTTAGATCGGTTTATTTTATTTTTTTGGTTTATTTGTTTAGCGAGCGTTTGCCCGTTTACGGACGAATTCGCCGTTTAGTTTCAGTTAACGAACGTCCGTTCGTTAATCTGTTCGTAGTTTTTCTTTTTCTCAGATTTTTCCGTGGTTATTTCTGATCGCGATTTCTGATCCGATTTTCGTTCTAGTACAACTTTTTGCTCGTTTATCGGAATCAGGCGATTCAAGCGCCTGGAGTTTCGTCTCGACACCCTCTTTCCGTTTAACCAACTCAAACAAGTTTTTGCTTCTGTGAAATTTGACCTAGGTCCAGATTAGTAAACGAAGCTTATTTCTTTCGCCTTTTGACTTTTGTTGCTTCGTTCGATTTGATTCTTTTTGCAAACCAGAGTTCTTAAGTTGAACTTTCTGGTTAGATATCTTATTTGAGTTTTACCTGTGCGTTAGAGAAGTACTTATTGTATGCTTATTTGTTTGCGATAGAGTACCCGGAGTGCGCCGCTTGCTACTTTAAATCTCTAGGTTTCGCAGATCATCAGCAAGGCAAGTAGCACTTTGATCATACCTCTTTACTACCCAGTTTTTATGCATTAGTTTCACCCTCAAACAATTGCATGAATAGGATCTGTTTAACAAGTCGGTTTTGGGAAGTAGATGAGGTAGTACCTATTACCTGTTTTATTATCAAACCTTTGGGAGTTACTTCTACGTTTGCTTGTTATGCCATCCTATGCTAGTAGACGTGGATTGGGTGAGTGTATCCATGACATATGTGAGATTGTTATATTAATGGTTTATTTAAGGTGGCAACTTAAACACACATCTGGGTGGATTGAGGCAACTGGGTATTCCAACGATTGCCCATTTTCTCTTTATGGACCGCCACCCAGGCTCAAAGGGATCATGAGATTATTCATACTAGAAACTTCCGTGTGCAGCCACAAGCTACTATGGGCTCTAGTATAGTTGACTAAGTCATGCGAACTCTTACAGTGGTAGACTAGAAGATGTAGGGGAAAGTAGGTGTAACGGTCTACCCGATCGTAAGGTGCTAGCGCTTCTGAAAGACTATGTCTCGGTCATCCGTTTCTCAAACACCATGTAGTGTGAGAATCCCAACGGAGGAGATCGAGTCTTGTGGGGAAAAGTGCGCAAACCTCTACAGAGTGTATAAACTAATCATGGTTAGCCGTGTCCCCGGTTATGGACGTCTTGAGTATCTAGTACTTGGATTATCATGTGAATCCCATCATGTTACTTTAATTAATTTATTGGGTTTTAATGATGATGCTTAATTGGGATACTGAGGGTGTTTACACTCTCAATGTTTAACAACTACCATGATAGTTAAATAAAATTTATTCCTTTGAAGTAGGGAAAAATTGGCTTTATGCAAAAACTGTAACTATAGAGCTTTCCACCAGCCATATATGCATGTAGTATAGCTTTATTCTTTCATTACTCTCTATGTGTTACATTGCCAGCATATTCCATGTGCTGACCCGTTTTTGGGCTGCAACGTTCATGTTGCAGACTTTTCAGACGACGAGTAAGGTGCCTTTAGGTCGTGGTTCTATACTCAGGATGCCGTTGGAGTTGATGGACTCATTTATCTTCCAAGCCTTCCGCTGTTATCGTTATTAGATGGCCTTAAGCCATATTTATTGTAATAAGTTCTCTTTTGAGACATTCGATGTAATAAGTGTGTGATTGCTACTCTGTATTAAATCCTTCAAGTACTGTGTGTGTCAGCATTACTGATCCAGGGATGACACTGAAACACAGAGATCATACTGTTTGAGGTCTAGTCGCTACAGTCACTAATAGCGGAGAACAAATGAAGAGATTATGGTAGGGTACGAAACCACCTCAAAGTTATTCTTTCCAATCAATCCATTGGGCTATTCCTATAAGTGTCACAAACAGCCCTAGAGTTTGTACTAGAATAACACCTTGAGATAAAATGAACCAAAACCCTAATGTCACCTAGATACTCTAATGTCACCTCAAGTATCCGTGGGTATGATTATACGATATGCATCACACAATCTCAGATTCATCTATTCAACCAACACACAGAACCTCAAAGAGTGCCCCAAATTTTCTATCGAAGAATCAAGACGAAAAAGTGTGCCAACCCCTATGCATAGGTTCATGGACAGAACCCGCAAGTTGATCACCAAGACATACATCAAGTGAATCATTTGGTATCCCATTGTCACCACAGATACACATGGCAAGACATACATCAAGTGTTCTCAAGTCATTAAAGACTCAATCCGATAAGATTACTTCAAAGGGATAACTCAATCCATTACAAGAGAGTAGAGGGGGAGAAGCAACATAAGATCCAACTATAATAGCAAAGCTCGCGATACATCAAGATCGTGCCAAATCAAGAACACGAGAGAGAGAGATCAAACACATAGCTACTGGTACATACCCTCAGCCCCGAGGGTGAACTACTCCCTCCTCGTCATGGAGAGCGCCGGGATGATGAAGATGGCCACCAGTGAGGGTTCCCCCCTCCGGCAGGGTGCCGAAACAGGGTCCCGATTGGTTTTTGGTGGCTACAGAGGCTTGCGGCAGTGGAACTCCCGATCTATTCTGTTCCCTGATCGTTTTAGGGTATATGGGTATATATAGGAGGAAGAGGTACGTCAGTGGACCTCCGGGCTGTCCACGAGGTAGGGGGCGCGCCCTAGGGGGGTGGGGGCGCCCCCCACCCTCGTGGGCAGCCCGGGACTCCCCTGGTGCATCTCCGATACTCCGTGGACTTCTTCTGGTCCAAAAATAGGTTCCTTGGAGTTTCGGGTCAATTGGACTCCGTTTGATATTCCTTTTCTTTGAAACACTGAAATAGGAAAAAAAAACAATTCTGGGCTGGGCCTCCGGTTAATAGGTTAGTCCCAAAAATAATATAAAAGTGGATAATAAAGCCCAATATTGTCCAAAACAATAGATAATATAGCATGGAGCAATCAAAAATTATAGATACGTTGGAGACGTATCAAGCATCCCCAAGCTTAATTCCTGCTCGTCCTCGAGTAGGTAAATGATAAAAAAGATAATTTTTGATGCGGAGTGCTACTAGGCATAATTTCAATGTAATTCTTCTTAATTGTGGTATGAATATTCATATCCAAAAGATTCAAGATAAAAGTTCATATTGACATAAAAATAATAATACTTCAAGCATACTAACTAAGCAATTATGTCCTCTCAAAATAACATGGCCAAAGAAAGTTCAGCCCTACAAAATCATATAGTTTAGTCATGCTCCATTTTCGTCACACAAGAATGCTCTCATCATGAACAACCCCGATGACAAGCCAAGCAATTGTTTCATACTTTAGTAATCTCAAACTTATAAACCTTCACGCAATACATGAGCGTGAGCCATGGATATAGCACTATGGGTGGAATAGAATATGATGATGGGAGTTATGTGGAGAAGACAAAAAAGGAGAAAGTCTCACATCAACGAGGCTAATCAATGAGCTATGGAGATGCCCATCGATTGATGTTAATGCAAGGAGTAGGGATTGCCATGCAACGGATGCACTAGAGCTATAAATGTATGAAAGCTCAACAAAAGAAACTAAGTGGGTGTGCATCCAACTTGCTTGCTCACGAAGACCTAGGGCACTTGAGGAGGCCCATTGTTGGAATATACAAGCCAAGTTATATAATGAAAAATTCCCACTAGTATATGAAAGTGATAAAATAAGTGACTCTCTATCATGAAGATCACAATGCTACTTTGAAGCACAAGCGTGCAAAAAAAGGATAGTATCATTGCCCCCTTTTTTTGGGACAATACTCTATTAAATGATGATCATCACACTTCTATTTATTTACAACTCAATGATTACAACTCGATACTAGAACAAAGTATGACTCTATATGAATGCCTTCGGCGGTGTACCGGGATATGCAATGAATCAAGAGTGACATGTATGAAAATTATGCACGGTGGCTTTGCCAAAAATACGATGTCAACTACATGATCATGCAAGGCAATATGACAATGATGATGCGTGTCATAATAAACGGAATGGTGGAAATTTGCATGGAAATATATCTCGGAATGGCTATGGAAATGCCATAATAGGTAGGTATGGTGGCTGTTTTGAGGAAGATTTAAGGAGGTTTATGTGTGAAAGAGCGTATCATATCACGGGGTTTGGATGCACCGGTGAAGTTTGCACCAACTCTCAATGTGAGAAAGGGCAATGCACGGTACCGAAGAAGCTAGCAATGATGGAAGGGTGAGAGTGCGTATAATCCATGGACTCAACATTAGTCATAAAGAACTCACATACTTATTGCAAAAATCTACAAGCCATCAAAAACCAAAGCACTACGCGCATGCTCCTAGGGGGATAGATTGGTAGGACAAGACCATCGCTCGTCCCCGACCGCCACTCATAAGGATGACAATCAAAGAACACCTCATGTTTCAAATTTGTTACATAACGTTTACCATAGTGCATGCTACGAGACTTGCAAACTTCAACACAAGTATTTCTCAAATTCACAACTACTCAACTAGCACAACTTTAATATCACTACCTCCATATCTCAAAACAATCATCAAGCATCAAACTTCTCTTAGTATCCAAAACACTCATAAGAATTTTTTTTTACTAATCTTGAATACCTAGCATATTACAATTATTTAAGCAATTACCATGCTATTTAAGACTCTCAAAATAATCTAAGTGAGGCATGAGAGTTCATCTATTTATTCAAAATAAATCCACCACTGTGCTCTAAAAGATATAAGTGAAGCACTAGAGCAAACAACAAACTACTCCGAAAGATATAAGTGAAGATCAATGAGTAGTCGAATAATTATGAAAATATGTGAAGACTCTCTAACATTTATGAATTTCAGATCTTGATACTTTATTCAAACAGCAAGCAAAACAAAATAAAATAAAATGACGCTCCAAGCAAAACACATATCATGTGGTGAATAAAAATATAGCTCCAAGTAAAGTTACCGATGAATGAAGACGAAAGAGGGGATGCCTTCCGGGGAATCCCCAAGCTTAGACGCTTGGTTGTCCTTGAATATTACCTTGGGGTTCCTTGGGCATCCCCAAGCTTAGGCTCTTTCCACTTCTTATTCCATAGTCCATCGAATCTTTACCCAAAACTTGAAAACTTCACAACACAAAACTTAACAGAAAACTCGTAAGCTCCGTTAGTATAAGAAACTAAATCACCACTTAGGTACAGTAATTAACTCATTATTTATTTATATTGGTGTTAAACCTACTGTATTCCAACTTCTCTATGGTTTATAAACTATTTTACTAGCCATAGATTTATCAAAATAAGCAAACAACACATAGAAAACAGAATCTGTCAAAAACAGAACAGTCTGTAGTAATCTATATCAAACGTATACTTCTGGAACTCCAAAAATTCTAAAATAAATTGGTGGACCTGATGTATTTGTCTATTAATCATATGGAAAAAGAATCAACTAAATATCACTCTCCAGTAAAAAGTTGAAGCTAATTTCATGAGCGCTAAAGTTTCTGTTTTTTACAGCATGATCACAAAGACTTCACCCAAGTCTTCCCAAAGGTTCTACTTGGCACAAACACTAATTAAAACATAAAACCACATATAAACAGAGGCTAGATGGATTATTTATTCCTAAACAGAACCAAAAAGCAAAAAACTAAAATAAAGTTGGGTTGCCTCCCAACAAGCGCTATCGTTTAACGCCCCTAGTTAGGCATGATGATTTCAATGATGCTCACCTAAAAGATAAGAATTGAAACATAAAGAGAGCATCATGAATAATATGACTAGAACATTTAAGTCTAACCCACTTCCTATGCATAGGGATTTTGTGGGCAAACACCTTATGGGAACAAGAATCGACTTGCATAGGAAGGTAAAACAAGCATAACCTTAAAATTTTAAGCACATAGAGAGGAAACTTGATATTATTGCAATTCCTACGAGCATACATTCCTCCCTTATAATAATTTTCAGTAGCATCATGAATGAATTCAACAATATAACCAGCACATAAAGCATTCTTTTCATGATCTACAAGCATAGAAAATTTACTACTCTTCATATAAGCAAAATTCTTCTCATTCGGGATAATGGGAGTATCATAAGAGACTTGAATACTATAAATTGCCTCCACATTAAAAGAGTAATTTTCAGAGAAAGGGTACTCATAATCATGACAAGTTTTATAAAAATAATCATCACTACTTTTTATAGCATAAGTTTCATCACAATAATCATCATAAGTAGCAGCTTTGTTCTCATCATAATCGATTGAAACATCTTCCAAGATAGTGGAATCATTACTAAATAAATTCATGACCTCTCCAAATCCACTTTCATAAATATTATAAGATTCAACATCCTCCAAAATAGTGGGACCATTACTTCCTAAAGTTGACACTCTTCCAAACCCACTTTCATAAATATAATCATCATAAGTAGGAGGCATGCTATCATCATAACAAATTTTCATATCGAAACTTGGGAGACTAAAAATATCATCTTCATTAAACATAGCATCCCCAAGCTTGGGACAAACATTAATTGCAGCAAATATATTCTCAAATATGTCATCCTCATTAAACATAGCTTCCCAAAGCTTGGGCCTTTTCATATCATAAGCATAATCATTCTTATCATTAATAGTATGGATAGCACCAATGGTATAGCAAGCATTATTATCATATTCTTCCAAGAAAGTGCCAAAAAGATTTTCAAGATCATAAGAAGTATCATTATCTTCCCAATCATAATCATCACAACAAGCAATAGGCATAACGAGATCATCATCAAGTGCATCATCTTCCACAATTATTTTTGATTCATCTTTATGAGGCACACCAATAATAGGAGCAACATTATTTGGGAGAGATATCTTTTTACCTCTCTTCCTTTTTCTTTTCTTATTCTTCACCACATCATGTGTGGGTTCAATCCTCTTTTTGGAGCTCCTTATTAATGAGTTTGGTTGAATAGAAGGCCCCTCCTCGTTACCTGATTCATCATAAGAAACAATAGGAGGATATTGGGAAGTCTCCCTTTCGTTAGTATTCTCTTCATCCTCTATTTGCTTTCTTTTCTTTATGTAGTTGGCAATATAAGGATTTTCAATGCAATTCACCGCACAATACATATAAATTTCTTCTAGATCAATATCGAGGAATTTCTTAACGTTATATTCTGGAATATGCTTAGTTTGACATTTCATTTCTTCATAACCCAAAAGCAAACTAAGTTCATTATGATGTGCAAGGGGAATCAAGTCATCATAATTTTTGGACACGATTCGATCATGAAACAATTTGCATTTGATATTTAAATGACCATGTTCATTGCAAAGTTCATAAGTACGACTAAGATATTTTAAATTTTCAGCACTAACATTTAGCCTTTCTTGCAACCATTTAGTTTCTAAATACTTATGCCTCTTGCAATATCTATCTTCCCTATTTGGTGTGTACTTGCAAACCCAATATACTCCACAAAAATTAACATGTTTATAGGAGACATTTTCATCATAACTAGTGCAATCATCATTAGTACGATGGGTATTCAAGGAGTTCATACTAACAACATTGCAATCGTGCTCATCATTCAAAGATTTAGTGCCAAACATTTTAATGCATTGTTCTTCTAACACTTTGGCACAATTTTCCTTTCCATCATACTCACGAAAGTTATTAAAAAGATGAAGCGGGTGTGGTAAACTCAATTCCATTTTTTTAGTTTTCTTTTATAAACTAAACTAGTGCTAAAACAAGAAACAAAAAGATTCGATTGCAAGATCTAAAGATATACCTTCAAGCACTCACCTCCCCGGCAATGGCGCCAAAAACTGCTTGATGTCTACTACACAACCTTCTTCTTGTAGACGTTGTTGGGCCTCCAAGTGCAGAGGTTTGTAGGACAGTAGCAAATTTCCCTCAAGTGGATGACCTAAGGTTTATCAATCCGTGGGAGGTGTAGGATGAAGATGGTCTCTCTCAAGGAACCCTGCAACCAAATAACAAAGAGTCTCTTGTGCCCCCAACACACCCAATACAATGGTAAATTGTATAGGTGCACTAGTTCGGCGAAGAGATGGTGATACGAGTGCAATATGGATGGTAGATATAGGTTTTTGTAATCTGAAAATACAAAAACAGCAAGGTAACTAATGATAAAAGTGAGCGTAAACGGTATTGCAATGATAGGAAACAAGGCCTAGGGTTCATACTTTCACTAGTGCAAATTCTCTCAACAATAATAACATAGTTGGATCATATAACTATCCCTCAACATGCAACAAAGAGTCACTCCAAAGTCACTAATAGCGGAGAACAAACAAAGAGATTATGGTAGGGTACGAAACCACCTCAAAGTTATTCTTTCCAATTAATCCATTAGGCTATTCCTATAAGTGTCACAAACAGCCCTAGAGTTCGTACTAGAATAACACCTTAAGATACAAATCAACCAAAACCCTAATGTCACCTAGATACTCCAATGCCACCTCAAGTATCCGTGGGTATGATTATACGATATGCATCACACAATCTCAGATTCATCTATTCAACCAACACATAGAACCTCAAAGAGTGCCCCAAAGTTTCTACCGGAGAATCAAGACGAAAACGTGTGCCAACCCCTATGCATAGGTTCATGGGCGGAACCCGCAAATTGATCACCAAGACATACATCAAGTGAATCACGTGGTATCCCATTGTCACCACGGATACACACGGAAGACATACATCAAGTGTTCTCAAGTCATTAAGGACTCAATCCTATAATATTACTTCAAAGGGAAAACTCAATCCATTACAAGAGAGTAGAGGGGGAGAAGCAACATAAGATCCAACTATAATAGCAAAGCTCGCAATACATCAAGATCGTGCTAAATCAAGAACACGAGAGAGAGATCAAACACATAGCTACTGGTACATACCCTCAGCCCCGAGGGTGAACTACTCCCTCCTCGTCATGGAGAGCGCCGGGATGATGAAGATGGCCACCGGTGAGGGTTCCCCTATGGGGACCCCGACTCATAAGTCGTGATCACCGAATGCACGTGTACAGTGATCCCAGAGATCAATGCTCACTAAACACACAGAAGCTGAATAACAAGAGTCTTACATCCATACATACCGTCTTACACAAATTATGACCATTATGGTCAAGTCTTACATAGATAAAACCTTAAGGGCTGACCATCAAATGAAACACAAGCAACGGAAATCTTCGTCGATAAGTAGAACCCATGCCATTTGCCTTAATCCTGCAGGCATTCTGACTAGGAAGCGTCCTAGTTCGCTTGTTCGTCTCCAAAGAATTCTTCTTTGAACTCCTGTTCTTCCATGCCTGGCCAATTAAATAACCAGTGGCAAGCCAATGAGTACTTTGAATGTACTCGCAAGCAACCCATGTTTTGGTTCAAGGTACAACAATGCATGATATAGGTAAATTTTTGCGGAAAGCTAGTTTTGAGTGCAATGACATGTTCAACAACTTGTAAGACATGCATAAGGAGAACTCAAGTAACCATGAGGACAGGTTACGGATATCAACATAAATAGAGTGGGCATCAACCCAACTCAATCATGTCAATACCTTTGACTTGACCCAAGTAGTTCTTCCCACTTATCCAAACACACACACTAGTTTGAAAACACGTGGACGTAGTTTAAGCAGCACCGCCCAACTGTCCTTGACCGTGGACACGGCTATTCGAATAGTTTTACACTCTGCAGAGGTTGCACACTTTACCCACAAGATCCGGGGAACTTCCGTGTCATCCACGACCCGCGGTACCTCAGTACCCAGGGTAAGCACCCGATCACTATCTTTCCCTAGACGACACTAACAAGGAGTCCACTTGTTGTTCCGTATCCTCACGATGTACATCATACGAGACTCACTCAAGATCGTAACATCCGAGAGGGGACACAACGGTGTATCCGGTGCCCTGTGAAAACAGTCATGGCCGCCCTACCTGGCACGACCCCGTCCCGAGAGAGCGCACCAACAACTCTCCCGTCACTAGTAATGTGGGCTCCAAGCTAGTATCGGCCTAGGTAATCAATAATGCCCTTTCCCGTACAAGGGTAGAGTGGTTGCGCATGTAAGGTTGGGACAGTCGACAAATCTTAAATCTAATCCGTTTTCGAAAACAACACACACACTTGCCTCGGTACACCACTTCGTCATCAAGTGGTTACCCAACTCATCATCTCCCTCGGGCATAAGCGGCACCCGACGGGGTTTTTGAAAAGTCCTTTGAAAAATACTTTGCCTCCATCACTATGCATATACCCGTCCCTTTTGCGTAGCACTACTTAGCATCCTATCTACTTCTCACCGGCATAACCCTCATAAGAAGGTAGGGTCATGCATCATGCAAGTATCAACAAGGAGGAAAATGAAGGCAACCCACCAAAGTGGCTACCATCTCACCATGATTCTGATGCAACAATATTAAAGTGCTATATGAAATGCATAAAAAGGGTTTCATAGACATGGTCAAAGGGCTGCTTGCCTGGCTCAGCAAAGTCTTTTGGGTCTTCAAAGTCTTTTGGTCCAACTGCTTCGTCAGCAACGCAATCTATCGTCGCAAAATAATAATGAGAAAATAAGGCAATAATAAAACAGAAAAAACAAAGTGCTCAGAAAAATGTCAACTCATTTTTGTTAAATACTAGGTTGAAAACTAAGAAGGGGAAAATTCCTAGTTTTGGATTTGGAGTAGCAGAATAGGAGGGATGGATTTACAAAGGCGTATTCAAATGCTTAAAATCACATTTAAATATTTACAGTGAAGAAAAGGTTGTTGGATTTGAATGAAAGTTACACCATTAAATAGGTTGCAATATTTTAGGAATTTAGGAATTGGAATTAATTTATTTGGACATATATTTTATCCTGTGGAATTTTTGCAAAAGTGACAGAAAAGAAAAAGGAAAAGGGGCACTGTGCAACTGGGCCAGAAGGACCACAATGCAGCAGGCCCAGATGGGTTTCATCCCACGCGAGGCTGCCACGTCGAAGGCGTAAAGGCAAAATACGCCTTCAGCCGACTCAGCGAACCGGTACGCACGCGCGTGCGTTTTAAACCTGACGAGTGTGTCCCACCCGTCAGGGCGTGAGGCTGACGAATAGGGCCCACGGTCGTCGTCGTCTACCTCTGTACAGAGGCGACGGCGAGCTCGCCGGCGGCGATACGGGGCACGGGAGGATGCGTGGGTGGTACCGTTGTGCTCAGGGAGGATCCGCCGTTCGGATGGAGGTGGAGTTGGTCGCCGGGGTGGCCTGGTTCGCTGGCGACAAGGTCTTGCGGTGGAGGAGCTTCGGGTGGTGGTCGTTCCGGTCGACTCCGGCTACAAACGAGGCTGGGAAGAGAGGGGAAATGATCAGTGGGAGGAGGCGGTTTCAGATCGGGGTAGAGGAGGAGCGGGGGGCCTGTACCTCGCAGACTCCGACGAGCCGAAGCGGCGGAGCTCGAGCTTGATCTCGAGCTCGGGCAGTTCTGGTGAGGAACTGGGGGCGCAGGGGGATGTTTTGGTGGTGCAGAGAGCGAGTGGTGAGGAGAGGAGGGCTCGGGGAGGCCTTTAAGTAGGCAAACGGCAAGGTGCCGTGGACCCATGCACCGGAGAGCTCCTGCTCGTCACCACGGGGCTCGGGAGGAGCTGGCGCCGTGTCCGGGGTGTTCCTGGGCGTGGACTACGCCGAGGGGGGCTAAGGGAGAGAGCGGGAAGGGGTCAGAGACGCGCGCGTGTGAGCCGCACCATTGGCGCGCTCGGGCGGCCTCTGTTTGCTAGCGCGGAGGCGCGGGGAGGAGGAGAGAGGAAGGGGCCGACTGTGTAGCGTGCTGCGGACGCCGAGGCACGTGGGGGTGGCCCGAGGTGGTCGGAGGCGTTGGGCAGAGGGCGGCTACAGTACGGGAGCGTACTGTAGCGCGCTCCAGAGCGCCCAAATGGCATGCCATGGCATAAAAAAGGGGAAGTGGGTGTGGCCACTTGTGTCCAGTAGTGCTAGGGAGAAGTAAAGAAATGGGGTGGTGCATTGGATGCCATGGATGGCCACTGGAGTGAGGAGGGAGGTGAGGAAGAGGGGTACAGGGGCTGTCCAGAGGGGTAAATGAGGTGGTTTCACCCCTCAATCATTGAGCTGAGATGCAGCCATTGTTACTGGAGGTAGAGGAGGTCTAGGAGGAGCTGTGGTATAAAGTTGAGCTCAAGGAGAATAGTTTTAGTGGTCAAAATGGGGATTTTTGAAAAGTGGCAGAAGGTGTTTGATAAAGGTTTTGGCAAGCAAATGATTTCCAATTGTCATGAGACTTCTGTCGGTGTACTAGAATAGGGGTACCCTAGTACCCCGAACTTGTGCACGGGCAGTTGCAGCACCCCGCGGCAAGGCTTGCCGGGCGAACGCCAAGATCCTCCATGGTTCCCTTGGAGCCATTCAAGAACAAAGTATTTAAGCTCAGGAGACAAGGCCCAGGCAAGAGGAGCTTGACGGGAAGGCCAACCGAGGCACTCCAAAGAACTTGCCGCGACGCGCCACGCGCTCCGGCAAGGCAACAAGGCCCCGGCAAGAGGAGCTTGCCGGGTAGACCAAACAAGGTACCTCGAGGCCCGGTGAGCGACAAGCTTCCGGACCCGACAAGATAACAATAGCGGCAAGGCGCTTGCCGCGGCAGGCGGCCACTCTGTGCCCATGCTCCAGCGCATCCACCAACGTGTCGCTCTGGGGGTCTCTCCAGGCGCGCGTGGCGCGAGGCTGTGCAGCCAGCGGTGCGCAGTGGCATGCGAAGCTGACAAGATCGCCGTCGTGGCGAACGGTGGCGCCCCTAACGGTCCTTTTCTGCACTGTTGGGCGACTCAGACGGGCCTTTAATGCCCTTGTCCCCTGTCGTCAGGGTTAGGTAGGGTACACTGTACAAGTAGCTATACCAACCACCTCACTTTTTACATTTGTACCCTTCTCTGCGTTGCCACCTCTTGGTGATCCCTTTGGCGTATAAAAGGAGGCCCATGCGCAACGTAGAGGGGGTTCGGTTGGTTTTCAACGCATTCGCAACCCAGAAAGACACTACGCTCTCTCTCTAGAGCAAGAACAGAATAGAATCAAACAAGCAGCAGTAGGAGTGTTATCTCTCCGGAGAGCTCCGAAGCTGGGTAAACCGCTCGTGTGCTTCGCCTCGATCTGCTCTTCATGCGATCTCCGCCCCCCGCCGAACCGAAAGGGGCCCGGTCCGCCGGCCCCATAGTTGTTCAAGGATCAGTTTCCCCGACATCTTTGGCGCGCCAGGTAGGGGGCGTCGAGATTGCGTGAACCTGATCCGGCGTTCACACGAGCTAGATCTTCATTCCCTTCATCAACATGCCACCGAAGAAGAAGACTTCGGCAACAGCCGCTCCATCCACGTCACTTCCGCCACCGTTGGAGCAAACAGGTGGTGGAATGGACACCGACGGAAGAATGGACGTCAACGAGGAAGCTCATGATGCCGCCAGGTCCAAAGACAAGGCTGCCCAAACCTCGACGACTGTACATGTTCCGCGCCACTCTCAGGAGGCGCAAGATCAACAGCGTCATGGCACCCATAGTGCTATACGCGTGATAGGCCAAGACCAAGCTGGTGGATCTCGGGACGCTCAAGACCAGCATGCACGCCAGCATGTTGGCACGAGCGGGGCACGATCACCTGGACGGGATACTGCTCCTTCTAACATAGTTAGAAGTTCGAGCACGTCCCGCTCCTCGCGTCGTCTGCCACTGCCACCCACCACTCCAGAAGAAGCTTTGGCGCGAGCTCAACTTCTCCTAGATTACCCTCCAACGTCGGACAAGATCGACGAATGGAGGGCCACGATTCAGAGTCTCATCGGCTACACCAACGGCGACACTCCATGGCGGCCGAGCGCGTCACCGCCGTGGCAGGGTGCCAGGCGCGAGCCGGTGGCGACGAAACGGGCGGAGGTGCAACTACCATGCAATCACCGCCCCGAAGGCCAAGATCGCCGACTCGCCAGATCCACCTCAACAGCGACTCCACTGCATCGTTGGATCCACGAGCTCGCCGCGATCAGCGCCAAGTCCTTCATGATCAGCAACAAGAAGACGCTCGAACTCGCATCGAGCGCCGAAGAGAAGCGCGACGTCAATCCGACAAGCGTGCTGGGCCCTCTGATGACGTGCATGCGCCAGGGGAACCAGGCGATCTGCCGTACGCGGTAGGTTGCCCTGCGTTCACTTGTGAGCTGCGGCAAGTCCAGCGGCCCAGCACGAAAAACTTCAAGCCAGACGTACCGGAGAAGTACGATGGCAAAACGCATCCGTCAGAGTTCCTCAGCATCTACACCATCGCGGTGCAGGCTGCCGGGGGACGGGATGACAAGATCCTTGCCAACTACTTCCCGCTGGTACTCAAGCCCAACGTCAGATCTTGGCTCATGCACTTGCCGGACAACTCAATATCCTCTTGGGCCGATCTATGCCATCAGTTTGTCGGCGCCTTCACAGGCGGCCACAAGCCTCATGGCCAGGAGAGTGATCTTCATCTGCTCGCCCAGAAGGAAGGAGAGCCCCTGCGCAAGTACATTCAGAGATTCAGCAGTGTGCAGCACAACATCCTAGACGTCCACCCTGCCGCGGTGATCAGCGCGTCCCATCAGAACATGCGGAACCGCAGGATGCGGGAGGAAATGGCGATGTGCAAGATCAGGGACGTCAGTGAGCTATATGCACTGGCCGACAAGTGTGCACGTGCTGAGGAAGGGAGGAGACTCCCCGGAGAGAATATAGGAGCGAGAGGATCTGACAGTGAAGATGCTGCCCCGTCAAGGAAAAACCGGCGGCGGGACAACAGAAGGAGGAAAGGCAAAGAGGTGCTAGTTGTTGAGCAGTCCGGCAACGGTGGTGGCGCCAAGGAAGCCAAAGCTGGTGACTCCGGCAAGGAGGTTGCCGCAGAGGTGGCGGTCGCCGACAAGCAGGACGGCACCAACAAGCAGTATTGCAAGATCCACCGCACCAAGGGCCATGATCTCCAGAACTGTAAGGAAGTCGAGCAGCTTGTTGAGCAACAGAAAGCTGAATACGAGCGGCGCGACAAGGAGAAGGCCCAGGAAGGTGCTGGGGGATCCGGCAAGAAACGTCCCGGCCGATGAGGACGCCGCGGCAAGGCCAAGCAGCGGCAAGGAGACAGACCTCCCCGCGGCCGCGACAAGGATGAAGATGACAACGACGATGAAGACATGGATGACGAGGAGACTGATGAGCAGGAGTTCCAGAAAGCCACAGAGGTCCTGTGCGTTGACGGTGGTGCTTCTCTGCATACCTCGCACCGTCAGCTCAAGCAGTGGGTGCGGGAAGTTAATGCAGCAGAACCACCCATCGAGTCACGCAAGCCTCTGAAATGGTCCGGCACGCCTATCGTCTTTGATATTGAGGACCACCCGGATCGCATAACTGCGGTCGGGTGCTTGCCGATGTTGGTTTCACCAACAATCCGCAACCTCAAGGTCACTAAGATGCTAGTTGACGGCGGGGCCGGCTTAAACCTATTCTCCTCCGCGGTGCTCCAGAAACTCCAGATCCCCGACAGCGAGCTCGAAGAGACCGGTACATTTCAAGGAATCAACCCGGGAAGGAGCAAGCCGAAGGGAAAGATTACGTTGCCGGTAACATTTGGCGGCGAACTGAACTTCAGGACTGAGAGGGTCACATTTGATGTTGCTGACTTTCCACAACCCTACAATGGAATCCTTGGCCGTCCAGCGCTCTCCAAGTTCATGGCAGCCTCTCACTATGCGTACAACATACTGAAAATGCCAGGCCCGATAAGTGTCATCTCTGTCCCTGGCGACAAGAAGGATGCTCTTATCTGTGCCGACAAGATCTACCGGGAAGCAGCAGCCACAGCAGAACACAAGACACTTGCCGCTGAAGCTCCCGGGGGGAAGAAGAAGACCAAGTCCGGCAAGAGCTCTGATGCCCACTCCGGCAAGCGCACCTCTTCGGAGTGCTGCGCTACCGTCGAGGACGCACCATGGAGCTCCACCGGCAAGTGTAAGAAGGCAATGGCAGCTCCACCTGAGACCAAGAAGGTGTCCACCAAGGAGGATGGCACTGGTGGTACCTTCACCATCAGCGCCACTCTTGACCCCAAATAGGAAAGCGCGCTCGTTGCTTTCCTGCAGGTGAATGTCGACGTGTTTGCATGGCAACCGTCTGATATCCCCGGTGTTCCCAGGAAAGTAATTGAGCACCACCTTGCCATCTGTCCTCATGCACGGCCCGTCAAGCAGAGAGTCAAGAAGCAGGCAGTGGAGCGCCAAGAATTCATCACAGAAGAAATCAAGAAGTTGGAAGCAGCAGGCCTTGTCAGAGGAGTGCTCCATCCCACGTGGTTGGCCAGTCCTGTTGTTGTGCGCAAGGCTAATGGGAAATGGAGACTTTGCATTGACTTCACTGATGTTAATAAAGCTTGTCCCAAAGACCCATTTCCCTTGCCGCGCATTGACCAGATTGTCGACTCCACAGCCGGATGTGATTTGCTTTCATTTCTTGATGCATACTCAGGATACCATCAGATCTTCATGGCAGAAGAGGATGAAGAGAAAACCGCATTTATCACCCCGTGTGGCACGTACTGCTTCATACGGATGCCTTTCGGTTTGAAGAATGCTGGTTCAACATTCGCAAGGGTAGTCCACCACGCTTTTGAGCCGCAAATGCACAGAAATGTGGAAGCTTACATGGATGACATAGTGGTCAAGAGTAAGAACAGGGCGACCTTGATTCAAGATTTAGACGAGGCATTTGCAAATCTGCGCAAGATCAACCTCAAGCTTAACCCCGAGAAGTGCGTGTTTGGAGTCCCTTCCGGCAAGCTTCTCGGGTTCTTCTTGTCTCAGCGGGGAATCGAAGCCAATCCCGACAAGATCAAGGCCATTGAGCAGATCGAAGCACCAAAGCGCGTCAAGGATGTACGAAGGCTTGCCGGTTGCGTGGCTGCTCTCAGCAGGTTTATCTCTAGATCTGCTGAGTGCGCCCTGCCATTTTTCAAAATTTTGAAAAAGGCAGGTCCAATGAAATGGACTCCGGAGGCGGAGGCTGCGCTGCAGGACTTGAAGAGATACCTGTCCTCCACTCCAACACTTGTCGCACCTAAGCCGCAAGAGAAGTTGCTGCTGTATATAGCGGCAACCAATCAAGTGGTTAGTGTTGCGTTAGTGGCGGAGAGAGAGGCAGATGATGAGCCAGCAACCACGGCAGATGCATCTAGCGACAAGCAGGGGGCTTCGCCGACAAGCTCTGGTCCCGACAAAGATGGATCTGCGTAGGAGCATGATAAGATGCGGAAGAGAATGGTGCAGCGTCCAGTTTACTTTGTCAGTTCCCTTCTGCAGGGGGCTAGATCAAGGTACTCTGGGGTGCAGAAGTTGCTTTTCGGCCTCCTCATGGCCTCGAGAAAGCTGCGCCATTACTTCCAAGCACATGAAATCACAATCGTCACTCGCTTTCCGCTGAAGAGGATACTGCAAAATCCAGAAGCAACAGGCAGGATTGTCTAGTGGGCGCTGGAACTGTCAAGCTTTGGCCTCAAGTTTGAGAGCACTTCAACTATCCAAAGCAGAGCATTGGCAGAGTTCATAGCAGAGTGGACGCCAACCCCAGATGAAGAAATTCCAGAGACAAGCATCCCCGTCAAAGAGGCAAGCAGAGAGTGGCTGATGTACTTTGATGGTGCCTTCTCGCTGCAAGGCGCTGGTGCGGGCGTGCTGCTTGTCGCACCCACCGGAGAGCACCTCAAGTACGTAGTCCAGATGCACTTTCCCAAGGAGCAAGCAACCAACAATACTGCAGAGTATGAAGTATTGCTTGCCGGTCTCAGAATCGCAGCAGACCTTGGGATCAAGAAGCTCATTGTCAGGGGTGACTCACAGCTTGTCGTCCGCCAAGTGAACAAGAACTACCAGAGTCCATTGATGGAAGCATATGTTGATGAAGTGAGGAAGCTAGAAGAGCACTTTGACGGCCTACAGATGGAACATACCCCGAGAGCTCAGAATGACATTGCTGATGGCCTGTCAAAGTGCGCCGCACTAAAGTTACCTGTGGAACCAGGGATCTTTGTGCTCAAGTTGACTCAGCCATCCGTAGCACCCTCAACTGGACAAAGCAAGAAGAGGAAGTTGGTTTCTGGTGACTACTTTCCGGCAGAGCTCCCCGAAGCCGCCGCCAAGAAAGTCCCCAAGATCAACACCCAGAATGCTGAGGGGCAGTCTGCTCCGGCAAACCTTATGGTTTGTTCCATTGAAGCAGACGCTCCTGACAAGTTTTTCTCCGGCAAGCTTGCCGGGGAACATCAAGCTCCGGCAGGGCCGCAAGTCCTTGCCGTAGAAGCGGATGTTCCCGCAGCAGCAGATGTGCCTTTAGTCCTTGTTGTCGAGCCACAAGCTCCAGCATGGGCACAGCAGATTGTCCATTTCCTTCAGACAGGAGAACTTCCCGAAGAGCAAGAAGAAGCGGAAAGAGTAGCCCGGCAGTCAAGTATGTACCAGTTTGTCTATGACTTACTGTACAGAAGAAGACTCAACGGTGTGAAATTGAAGTGTATTTGCCGGGAAGATGGACAAAAGCTGTTGGCAGAGATACATGGAGGCATATGTGGCCACCACATAGGCGCAAGGGCACTTGCCGGCAAAGCTTTCCGGCAAGGCTTCTTTTGGCCGACAGCCCTCCAGGATGCAACTGCACAAGTAACCAAGTGTGAAGCGTGCCAGTTCCACTCCAAACAGATACACCAGCCAGCTCAAACTCTCCAGACGATCCCTTTATCCTGGCCATTTTCGGTCTGGGGGCTCGATATCCTCGGCCCTTTCCCCCGAGCTGTCGGGGGCTTTGAGTACTTGTACGTCGCAATCGACAAGTTCACAAAGTGGCCGGAAGTGTAGCTAGTGAGGAAGGTGACATCACAGTCAACAGTCAAGTTCTTCAGGTCAATTGTTTGCCGTTTCGGGATCCCTAACAGGATCATCACCGACAACGGCACGCAATTCATGAGCCGCACCTTCATGCAGTACGTCCAAGACCTTGGCGCCAAGGTCTGCTTCGCTTCTGTTGCTCATCCGAGAAGCAACGGTCAAGCAGAGAGGGAAAATGCTGAAGTGTTGCGCGGGCTCAAGACCAGAACTTTCGACAGGCTGCGCAAGTGCGGAAGAAACTAGATCAAGGAGCTGCCGGTGGTTCTTTGGTCGATCAGAACGATGCCAAATCGAGCCACTGGCCAGACACCTTTCGCTCTAGTCTACGGAGCAGAGGCAGTTCTCCCCATGGAACTCGTATACGTATCGCCTCGAGTGCTCGCTTATGATGAGCTTGAGCAAGAACAGCTGCGACAAGACGACGTGCTACTCCTTGAGGAAGATCGTCTTCAGGCTGCTGTACGAGCTGCTCGATACCAGCAAGCTTTGCGCCGCTACCATAGCCGCAAAGTTAAGGCCAGAAGCTTCGAGGAAGGCGACCTTGTTCTTCAGCGCGTTCAGTCCGCCAAGAATTCCAACAAGTTGACGCCGAAGTGGGAAGGCCCTTATCGGGTGAGATGAGTCACAAGGCCCGGCGCTGTCCGCCTTGAGACCGAAGATGGCATTCCGGTGAGCAACTCCTGGAACATAGAACATCTTCGTAAGTTTTTCCCGTAGGGCGCGGTTGCCGGAACCCCGTTCCGACAACCACCTTTTGTACATGTCTTGCCGCTGTTGCATGTAATCCTTTGTACAAAGCCGGGCGCAGATCCCGTGCATAAAAAGAACCCCATGTGCTCCGCACAACTTGTACATTTCATGCATTGCTTTCTTTCTTGCATGTGTTATCTGACACTTTGTGCAACACCTACATCCAGTAAGCAATAACGAGCCGAAGGGCTCCATATCATTATTCTCTCTTCTTTCTTCTTTGTCAACAAAGGAGAAGGAGGTTCCCTCGCACACATGTTTGCCGGGGGGGAAGAAGAAGATTGTGGTATGGACCAGGCGTCCTTCGAGCGAAGTCTTGCCTTGTCGGGAAGCAAACAACAGAAAAGCTAAGTTGCCAAAGTTTGAGCAATCAGTTTTTAAAATTTTTGAGTTATCTTCCTTGAACGACCCTGCTTTGTATGGAAAACCTGTGTGCGGAGGAACCAACTCGTGGATAGTTGCGCCCTTACTTTGTTTCGAGTCCGGTCAACAGCTTAAGTGTGCTGCATCTAGTCGCGACAAGGTTTCTTGTCGGAAACAGTGCCGCCAGCAGGCTGCTGAAGTTCCGCACTCAGCGCTCGCGGCTCGGGTGCCTGCGCCGACAAGTTCCCTAGAAGCGTAGGGTAAAAACATACAAAGGAAGGAATCTAGTAGAGGAAATAACATAGCAATTGATAACAGAAATAAAGTTATATTACAAGATAACTTGTCGCAGCTCTAACAGAATGTTTTCATAACACGATTAGCAACGGCAAGGGAAAAGAAGAAATGGAGGGCCTAGTCTACACGTCCGCCCTCGACCCTCTTGATCTCGCTCACCTTGTCCACAATGGGTGCGACAAGGGCCTTGAGTGCATCCAGATCGGCGTCAGACGGCAAGGACCTGAGGACCTTGGTGAAGCTGAGGCCTGGATTGCGGAAGGCCACCTTCATCAGCACCTTCTAGAGAACCCCGACGCAGATTTTGCGCGACTCGTCGGCCAGCTGCTTCGGGATCCTCTCCCGGAGCCGTTGGAGTGCCGTCGCCACGCCCTTGAAGAACAGGCTGAGCTTGGCGCTGGGTTGAAGACTCTCGTCGGAAGGATACCCAAAGTCCTCCATCCCCAGCTACGCCAGCTCCTCATTGATGGCTGCGGAAATGTTCACCAGACCCTCGGTCCAGTGCTCCACAGTGTCTCTGAACGAGTTCTGGGTAACTACAATGCTCTCCAGCAGCGCCGCGTCAGCCTTGACCTTCTCCGACAAGGTATTCTCCCGCTCCTTGACGGCCTCCAGCGTCTGCGTCAGCGTGGCCAACTTCAGCTCCAGGTCTGCTTTGGAATCCTTGGCGGCGCTGAGCTCCTTGCCCCTCTCAGCGAGAAGACCTTGCAGCTCACTGTGGGCGGCAGCATCCTTCTCACGCTCACGCTTGAGCACGGCAAGCTCCTCGCCGATCTTTCCAATGTCGGCCTCCAGCTACGCCACCTTCTCCTCCAGCTCTTTCTTGGCGGCCTCTGCAATTGCCGCAGCGTCCTTTGCCTCCTTGAGCGCCCCGCCAAGTGCTTGCTCGCGCTCGGCAAGCTCTTCCTCGTAGCTGTCGAGGTTGGCCTTCCGCTGAACTAGTTCACCTTCCCGCGCGGACTGTTTCTCGGCGGCCAGCCTTTGCTCCTCCTCAGCTTCGGCCTTCTTGAGAAGGAAGGCCGTGCGCTCCTCGTCGAGTCGCTCCCGCTCCTGCGCCAGGGACGGGAGAGCTTCTTGATTGTGGCCCCGGAGCTCCTCCACGCGCTTCTCCATGTCAACTCCCGCCTTCGCGACAAGCGCTTCCCGGGAAGCCAACTTGGCTTGCCGGGCGCGGTAGAGTGACAGCAGCTTCCGCAGCAGCTACTCCTCCTCAGGCTCGCCGTTGCTGCTGCTGGGCGCGTCGAACAACGACAGTCCGGCAGAGGCGAGCACCTCCCCGTCAAAAGTTTCCCCCTCGACCGGCGCCCTGGAGCTCGACGGCCAGGGTAGCTTGATGAAGATATTGTCGCCGGCCTTCAAGTAGGCGCTGGGCTGGGGCTCCTCGGAGCCCGGCTCCGCAAAAGCGGCAGAGGGATCGGCGGTCGGCGCAGCGCCTGGCGCTCCTGCGGCCTCAGGGTCGTCAGTGCGATCGCCCGACCCCTCGCCGGCTTCTGCAGCGGCAGCCCTAGCAGCCTCTTCGCCGGCGGTCTCATCAGCACCGGCCCCTTCCTCGCCGGCGCCCTCTGTCTCCATTGGCTCAGTAGCAGGGGGGTCTGAAGAACGAAGAAGGAAGGGAAGTCAATCCAAAATCCAAGGGAAGAAAATCAGAAGAGGAAGAACCCAAGGGAAAGTTTCTGGGCAAATGGATTACCTGTGCCAAGATCTGCAGTTGCGGCCTCGGTCGCCGCAGGATCAACGGCGTCGTCCCTTGCCAGAGAGTTCCCCCTTGCCGGAGAGCGCTCCCTTGCCAGGGACTCCTCCCTTGGCGGCGCAGTCGAAGCAGGTGGCACTTCGGGACCAGCTTCTGGGCGCTCCTGATGTGACTGCTCTGCTCCTGCACAAATCAACAAGCAAGATATCAAACAAAGGAAAAAGCACTCAAGCGCGCCCGGCAGCAGAAGGCTAAACTAGGAACTTACGCTGGGGGCTGCGCTGGGGGCTGCTGTGAGGAGTGATTGCCAGGTCCGTCAAGGTGGTCTCGGACTCACCTCCTGCTGACACGGTGGGGTCATCATCGATGACAATCACCGCGGCCTTGGCCCTCTTCGCCGCTCTATGGGCCAGCGTCCTAAAAAGAAAGGAGTCCAGATTGGAGCAAGTCAGATACAAGATATAAACAACAAGATTGAAGAACTACAAGAGCACCAAAGAAACTTACTCTTCTTCCTCCTCGTCGGAGCTGAGCGCGGAAAGATCGAAGTCCGGCCCTCCGGTGCGGCGAGTCGGAGGAGTAGGATCCCTTGCCCGCTTGGCGGGGGCGGTGGCAGTGGCCCGGGAATATCCCGCTCTAGTTGCCGCTGTTGCATGAGGCGCTTCCGCGACAACATTGCTTGCCGCGGTGGAGCGCGTCGCACGGCTCGGCGGCTGTTGAGCCGGCTGTCGCCCCGCTGCGTCCCCGGCCCTGCGAAGGCGCCTTCTTGGCGGGGCCGGGGGCTCCACCTGCGGCATGTTTTCTGAAGGCTCGGGCTCCTCCTCGCCGGCCTCGCTCGGCTTGGCTTTGGAACCGGCAGGCTCCTCCTCGTCCCTGAACTCCGCGCGCTCGGCAAGGTTTGCCGCCTCTGCAGCCTCCGCCTCCTCCACAGTGAACCCAAACACGCCCGCGGCAGCTGCGGCCGCAACCTCTTCCGCCCTAGTGGCGATGCGCTGCAGCTCCTCGTCGGTAGTGTCACGGGTGAGGCTCTTTTGCTCGTCAGCGCGGACCGGCACTTCTTCCAAATTGTCAAAGAACGCTTGCACGACGTCGTCCGCAGGCTCTTGCCAAGTTGGAACGATTCCGTGTGAATCACACAACGGCATCATGGCGCAGATCCGGTCAAGCGAAGAATTGTTGCATAATGGGACAACGCCCCTCGGCAGTGTGAATGGGTGCTGGGGGTCGCGTTTGAACAACTCCAAGAGCATTGCATCCAGCTCCAAGACGGTGAAGTTGTAGTTGAGGCCCGGCCGCAGCCTCATGATGTCCGCCGAGTTCTTGAATTCCCAGGCGGGCCTCCCCCTCTCCTGTAGGGGGGCGATGCGGCAGCGGATGAAATATGCACCTACAGCGCCTACAGTGAGCCCGGCAAGCCTGAGGCGAAGGATCCTAGTAATGGCGATCTTCAGCCTCTCGTCTTCTAGGGCCACGTTGCTCCAATCATTGCCGCGCACTATTGGAGTTTGGCGCACGGCGGTGAAGGGCTGCGGATTCTCCTCGACAATCCAGCACCACTCCGCTCTCCACTCCTCCCACTTGCTGCGGAGCTCACCCTCCAAGTACGCCTCCTTCTTGCCGACTCTCGAGATCCAGGCGATCCCCCCGGCAAGCGGCTCTCCTCTCTCTACCCGAGGTATGAAGTAGTGGTGGAAAAGGGCAACACTGGGGTGGACTCCGACAAAGTTTTCGCACAAATGCGCGAAAACTGCCATGGTCAGAATGGCGTTGGGGGTGAAATCAAGGAGGCGGAAGCCGTATGTGTTCATAATATCACAGAAGAACTCCGAGAAGGGCGGGCAGAGCCCGCAATAGAAGAATAGCGCGAAGAATGGGTACCCGGTTGGAGCCAGCTCCGAAGCAGCGGCCGGGAGTACCCCCATTCGTGGATGCGCACGCGTCTCCGTCGCCCAAAAGAGGTAGAAGTACCCCCTCAGCTTCTGCACGCCGAGCTGAGGGGAGAAGATCGCCCGCTCCTTCCGCAGCGCCGCGAGCCGCTGCGCCTCGGCCGACTTCACACCCTTTCCCTTGTCGGCTTTCGGGGCCATGGCGGAGGTGGTGAGGGAGGTCGACGGCATGGTGATGCTGGTGGCAATGGGAGGCGGAGCGCTGCTCTCTCGGCTTCGAGAAGAAGGGGGGGAGCGACAGAGTTTCGTGAAGATGAAGTAGCAGCAACCAGCGAGGGGGAACGAACTGCCCCTGTTTCCTCTGCTTATAAAGGGGGACGGGGTGGACGTTTCGCCCTTCCGAATGAACAACCACCCACGGTCTCTCCCACGATGCTGCATTCAACGCGTACCGTTATGGGAGAGCGCGGTGGATACGGAGCGAGATTTGGTGTGACCCAATCCACGTGTGCCCGTGCCCTGTCTTGGACCTGGCCCAACAGCACTCGGCACCGTGTCTGGCCCAGGCCCGGGGGCTCCTGTCGGTGTACTAGAATAGGGGTACCCTAGTACCCCGAACTTGTGCACGGGCAGTTGCAGCACCCCGCGGCAAGGCTTGCCGGGCGAACGCCAAGATCCTCCATGGTTCCCTTGGAGCCATTCAAGAGCAAAGTATTTAAGCTCAGGAGACAAGGCCCCGGCAAGAGGAGCTTGCCGGGAAGGCCAACCGAGGCACTCCAAAGAACTTGCCGCGACGCGCCACGTGCTCCGGCAAGGCAACAAGGCCCCGGCAAGAGGAGCTTGCCGGGTAGACCAAACAAGGTACCTCGAGGCCCAGTGAGCGACAAGCTTCCGGACCCGACAAGATAACAACAGCGGCAAGGCGCTTGCCGCGGCAGGCGGCCACTCTGTGCCCACGCTCCAGCGCATCCACCAACGTGTTGCTCTGGGGGTCTCTCCAGGCGCGCGTGGCGTGAGGCTGTGCAGCCAGCGGTGCGCAGTGGCATGCGAAGCTGACAAGATCGCCGTCGTGGCGAACGGTGGCGTCCCTAACGGTCCTTTTCTGCACTGTTGGGCGACTCAGACGGGCCTTTAATGCCCTTGTCCCCTGCCGTCAGGGTTAGGTAGGGTGCACTGTACAAGTAGTTGTACCAACCACCTCACTTTTTACATTTGTACCCTTCTCTGCATTGCCACCTATTGGTGATCCCTTTGGCGTATAAAAGGAGGCCCATGCGCAACGTAGAGGGGGTTCGGTTGGTTTTCAACGCATTCGCAACCCAGAAAGACACTACGCTCTCTCTCTCTAGAGCAAGAACAGAATAGAATCAAACAAGCAGCAGTAGGAGTGTTATCTCTCCGGAGAGCTCCGAAGCTGGGTAAACCACTCGTGTGCTTCGCCTCGATCTGCTCTTCGTGCGATCTCCGCCCCCCGCCGAACCGAAAGGGGCCCGGTCCGCCGGCCCCATAGGTGTTCAAGGATCAGTTTCCCCGACAACTTCACAGGGTGAAATGACACATATAATTAGGGCCTTCCACCAATTTGGAGATTATTTGGGCAAAGTTGCCATTGCAACTTCTGTAAACCCTAGAAATTAGCAGAAATGGACTTGTGTAGATCTAGTTGAGCAAATCACTTCTCCTTGATGCACCACTTGGTGTAGTCGCCTCATTTGGTCATGTGAACATGCTCACAAAAGTTGGGGTCAAGGAGAGAAAGTTGGTAGTACAAACTTGTTCAAATTTGGTTCTGGTCAGAGAGGGTTTTGGGGCATTTTGGGGAACCAAAATGACTTTAATTGACATGAGGCTTTGCAAGGTGATCACAATATGCATTTGTGACTTCCTGGATTTTCCTTGGATTTTTATGAAAATATTTCCTGTAGAAATATTTCAAATCCTTGAAATGGGCAGAAATTGTTTTGGGAGGTTTTGTCCAATATTTTGATCGTAACCATGTGTTGAAACTCATATATATGGAAAATATATGCCTACTGAGTTTCCCTTATTTTTGTCAAATATTTTTAAAACAATAAACTAATTTTTCCCTATTAAAGACCATTTCTGGCCTTAAGAAAAAGCTTTTAAATAAAATAGGAAAATAACTTTTAAAATTATCTTTTTGTGGTTTCTGGGTATCCTATATCTAATAGGTTTCAAATATACCTTTTGAAAGATTTTTCACACCTCAAATCAAGTACTTGCAGTGCAAATCTCAATTCAAGGGTTTTTCGAAAACTAATTTTAGAAAATACTTTTTGGCCAAATTATTTTTGTAAGAAAATACTATATTGCACTATACACATGGCATGATCATTGGGCAGAAGTTTGGGGCAAGGAGATGAAGTATAGAAGGTGAAACTATGTTGCCTTTAAAGAGCACTTGAAAAAAAACCACAGAGAGAAAACCAACTCCAAAATAAAAAGCCAAATAATGCAAAAGTTTTTGTTGGTCCAATTTTTTCATGCTTTAATAATGCAAATGACATGCTACAAAATGCAGGGTGTTACAGAACTACCCCCCTTACAAGAATCTCGTCCCCGAGATTCCTAAACTAGGCTTTAAAGAGATATGGAAACTCGGATCTAAGGTAGTCTTCATGTTCCCAGGTTGCTTCTGCTTTAGTGTGGTTGCTCCACTGGAACTTGAAGTGCTTGATGGTGCAGCTTCGAGTGTGTCACTCAGGCTCATCCAAAATGCAGATGGGTCTCTCGCGGTAGGTCAAATTGGGCTGAAGGTCAATGGCTTGGTGATCGACGTCCTTGTAAAGATCAGGCTTGTCTGGGACTTGGAGACACTTCCGGAGTTGTGACACGTGGAATACGTTGTGCACATCGGATAGTTCAGGTGGCAGTTCCAACTGGTAAGCCACTTCTCCACGTCGTTCGGTGATCTCGAAGGGGCCGATAAATCTTGGTGCGAGCTTTCCCTTAACGCAGAAACGCTTGGTTCCCTTTGAAGGAAATATGCCCTAGAGGCAATAATAAAGTTATTATTTATTTCCTTATAATCATGATAAATGTTTATTATTCATGCTAGAATTGTATTTACCGGAAACATAATACATGTGTGAATACATAGACAAACATAGTGTCACTAGTATGCCTCTACTTGACTAGCTCGTTAATCAAAGATGGTTATGTTTCCTAACCATGAACAAAGAGTTGTTATTTGATTAACGAGGTCACATCATTAGTAGAATGATCTGATTGACATGACCCATTCCATTAGCTTAACACCCGATCGTTTAGTATGTTGCTATTGCTTTCTTCATGACTTATACATGTTCCTATGACTATGAGATTATGCAACTCCCGTTTACCGGAGGAACACTTTGGGTACTACCAAACGTCACAACGTAACTGGGTGATTATAAAGGAGTACTACAGGTGTCTCCAATGGTCGATGTTGGTTTGGCGTATTTCGAGATTAGGATTTGTCACTCCGATTGTCGGAGAGGTATCTCTGGGCCCTCTCGGTAATACACATCACATAAGCCTTGCAAGCATTACAACTAATATGTTAGTTGTGAGATGATGTATTACGGAACGAGTAAAGAGACATGCCGGTAACGAGATTGAACTAGGTATTGGATACCGACGATCGAATCTCGGGCAAGTAACATACCGATGACAAAGGGAACAACGTATGTTGTTATGCGGTCTGACCGATAAAGATCTTCATAGAATATGTAGGAGCCAATATGGGCATCCAGGTCCCGCTATTGGTTATTGACCGGAGACGTGTCTCGGTCATGTCTACATTGTTCTCGAACCCGTAGGGTCCGCACGCTTAAGGTTACGATGACAGTTATATTATGAGTTTATGCATTTTGATGTACCGAAGGTTGTTCGGAGTCCCGGATGTGATCACGGACATGACGAGGAGTCTCGAAATGGTCGAGACATAAAGATTGATATATTGGAAGCCTATGTTTGGACATCGGAAGTGTTCCGGGTGAAATCGGGATTTTACCGGGTTACCGGGAGGTTACCGGAACCTCCCGGGAGCCATATGGGCCTTCATGGGCCTTAGTGGAAAGGAGAAAGGGGCAGCCCAAGGGGGCTGCGCGCCTCCCCCCTTCCCCTAGTCCTATTAGGACTAGGAGAGGTGGCCGGCCACCCCTCTCCCTCTTTCCCCCTTGGGAATCCTAGTTGGAATAGGATTGGGGGGGGGGAGTCCTACTCCCGGTAGGAGTAGGACTCCTCCTGCGCCTCTCTCTCTTGGCCGGCGCCCCCTCCCCCCTTGGCTCCTTTATATACTGAGGTAGAGGCACCCCAAACACACAAGTTGACACAAGTTGATCCACGTGATCAATTCCTTAGCCGTGTGCGGTGCCCCCTGCCACCATATTCCTCGATAATACTGTAGCGGAGTTTTAGGCAAAGCCCTGCTGCTGTAGTTCATCAAGATCGTCACCATGCCGTCGTGCTGACAGAACTCTTCCCCGACACTTTGCTGGATCGGAGTCCGGGGATCGTCATCGAGCTGAAGGTGTGCTCGAACTCGGAGGTGCCGTAGTTTCGGTGCTTGATCGGTTGGATCGTGAAGACGTACGACTACTTCCTCTATGTCGTGTCATCGCTTCCGCAGTCGGTCTGCGTAGGGTACGTAGACAATACTCTCCCCCTCGTTGCTATGCATCACATGATCTTGCGTGTGCGTAGGAAATTTTTTGAAATTACTACGAAACCCAACAGTGGCATCCGAGCCTAGGTTATTGATGTTGATGTTATATGCACGAGTAGAACACAAGTGAGTTGTGGACGATACAAGTCATACTGCCTACCAGCATGTCATACTTTGGTTCGGCGGTATTGTTGGACGAGACGACCCGGACCAACCTTACGCGTACGCTTACGCGAGACTGGTTCCCTCGACGTGCTTTGCACAGAGATGGCTTGCGGGCGACTGCCTCTCCAACTTTAGTTGAACCAAGTATGGCTACGTCCGGTCCTTGCGAAGGTTAAAACAGAGTCTATTTGACAAACTATCGTTGTGGTTTTGATGCGTAGGTGAGATTGGTTCTTACTTAAGCCCGTAGCAGCCACGTAAAACATGCAACAACAAAGTAGAGGACGTCTAACTTGTTTTTGCAGGGCATGTTGTGATGTGATATGGTCAAAGCATGATGCTGAATTTTATTGTATGAGATGATCATGTTTTGTAACCAAGTTATCGGCAACTGGCAGGAGCCATATGGTTGTCGCTTTATTGTATGCAATTCAATCGCGATGTAATGCTTTACTTTATTACTAAACGGTAGTGATAGTCGTGGAAGCATAAGATTGGCGAGACGACAACGATGCTACGATGGAGATCAAGGTGTCGCGCCGGTGACGATGGAGATCATGACGGTGCTTCGGAGATGGAGATCACAAGCACAAGATGATGATGGCCATATCATATCACTTATATTGATTGCATGTGATGTTTATCTTTTTATGCATATTATCTTGCTTTGATTGACGGTAGCATTATAAGATGATCTCTCACTAAATTATCAAGAAGTGTTCTCCCTGAGTATGCACCGTTGCCAAAGTTCGTCGTGCCCAGACACCACGTGATGATCGGGTGTGATAAGCTCTACGTCCATCTACAACGGGTACAAGCCAGTTTTGCACACGCAGAATACTCAGGTTAAACTTGACGAGCCTAGCATATGCAGATATGGCCTCGGAACACGGAGACCGAAAGGTCGAGCGTGAATCATATAGTAGATATGATCAACATAACGATGTTCACCATTGAAAACTACTCCATCTCACGAGATGATCGGTTATGGTTTAGTTGATTTGGATCACGTGATCACTTAGAGGATTAGAGGGATGTCTATCTAAGTGGGAGTTCTTTAGTAATATGATTAATTGAACTTAAAATTTATCATGAACTTAGTCCCTGATAGTATCTTGCTTGTTTATGTTGATTGTAGATAGATGGCTCGTGCTGTTGTTCCGTTAAATTTTAATGCGTTCCTTGAGAAAGCAAAGTTGAAAGATGATGGTAGCAATTACACGGACTGGGTCCGTAATTTGTGGATTATCCTCATTGCTGCACAGAAGAATTACGTCCTGGAAGCACCGCTGGGTGCCAGGCCTGCTGCTGGAGCAACGCCAGATGTTATGAACGTCTGGCAGAGCAAAGCTGATGACTACTCAATAGTTTAGTGTGCCATGCTTTACGGCTTAGAATCGGGACTTCAACGACGTTTTGAACGTCATGGAGCATATGAGATGTTCCCGGAGTTGAAGTTAATATTTCAAGCAAATGCCCGGATTGAGAGATATGAAGTCTCCAATAAGTTCTATAGCTACAAGATGGAAGAGAACAGTTCTGTTAGTGAGCATATACTCAAAATGTCTGGGTATAATAAACACTTGATTCAATTGGGAGTTAATCTTCCGGATGATTGCGTCATCGACAGAATTCTCCAATCACTGCCACCAAGCTACAAGAGCTTCGTGATGAACTATAATATGCAAGGGATGAACAAGACTATTCCCGAGCTCTTCGCAATGCTGAAAGCTGCGGAGGTAGAAATCAAAAAGGACCATCAAGTGTTGATGGTTAACAAAACCACTAGTTTCAAGAAAAAGGGCAAAGGAAAGAAGAAAGGGAACTTCAAGAAGAACAACAAACCTGTTGCTGCTCAAGATAAGAAACCCAAGTCTGGACCTAAGCCTGAAACTGAGTGCTTCTACTGCAAGCAGACTGGTCACTGGAAGCGGAACTGCCCCAAGTATTTGGTGGATAAGAAGGATGGCAAGGTGAACAAAGGTATATATGATATACATGTTATTGATGTGTACCTTACTAGAGCTCGCAGTAGCACCTGGGTATTTGATACTGGTTCTGTTGCTAATATTTGCAACTCGAAACAGGGACTACAGAATAAGCGGGCACTGGCAAAGGACGAGGTGACGATGCGCGTGGGAAACGGTTCCAAAGTCGATGTGATCGCGGTCGGCACGCTACCTCTACATCTACCTTCGGGATTAATATTAGACCTAAATAATTGTTATTTGGTGCCAGCGTTGAGCATGAACATTATATCTGGATCTTGTTTAATGCGAGACGGTTATTCATTTAAATCAGAGAATAATGGTTGTTCTATTTATATGAGTAATATCTTTTATGGTCATGCACCCTTGAAGAGTGGTCTATTCTTATTGAATCTCGATAGTAGTAATACACATATTCATAATGTTGAAACCAAAAGATGCAGAGTTGATAATGAAGGTGCAACTTATTTGTGGCACTGTCGTTTAGGTCATATCGGTGTAAAACGCTTGAAGAAACTCCATACTGATGGACTTTTGGAACCACTTGATTATGAATCACTTGGTACTTGCGAACCGTGCCTCATGGGCAAGATGACTAAAACACCGTTCTCCGGTACTATGGAGAGAGCAACAGATTTGTTGGAAATCATACATACCGATGTATGTGGTCCGATGAATATTGAGGCTCGTGGCGGATATCGTTATTTTCTCACCTTCACAGATGATTTGAGCAGATATGGATATATCTACTTAATGAAGCATAAGTCTGAAACATTTGAAAAGTTCAAAGAATTTCAGAGTGAAGTTGAAAATCATCGTAACAAGAAAATAAAGTTTCTACGATCTGATCGTGGAGGAGAATATTTGAGTTACGAGTTTGGTGTACATTTGAAAAACTGTGGAATAGTTTCACAACTCACGCCACCCGGAACACCACAGCGCAATGGTGTGTCCGAACGTCGTAATCGTACTTTACTAGATATGGTGCGATCTATGATGTCTCTTACAGATTTACCGCTATCATTTTGGGGTTATGCTTTAGAGATGGCCGCATTCACGTTAAATAGGGCACCATCAAAATCCGTTGAGACGACGCCTTATGAACTATGGTTTGGCAAGAAACCAAAGTTGTCGTTTCTTAAAGTTTGGGGCTGCGATGCTTATGTGAAAAAGCTTCAACCTGATAAGCTCGAACCCAAATCGGAGAAATGTGTCTTCATAGGATACCCAAAGGAAACTGTTGGGTACACCTTCTATCACAGATCCGAAGGAAAAACATTCGTTGCTAAGAATGGATCATTTCTAGAGAAGGAGTTTCTCTCGAAAAAAGTGAGTGGGAGGAAAGTAGAACTTGACGAGGTAACTGTACCTGCTCCCTTACTGGAGAGTAGTTCATCACAGAAAACTGTTTCAGTGACACCTACATCGGTTAGTGAGGAAGCCAATGATAATGATCATGAAACTTCAGATCAAGATACTACTGAACCACGTAGATCAACCAGAGTAAGATCCGCGCCAGAGTGGTACGGAAATCATGTTCTGGAAGTCATGCTACTAGATCATGATGAACCTACGAACTATGAAGAAGCGATGGTGAGCCCAGATTCCGCAAAGTGGCTTGAAGCCATGAAATCTGAGATGGGATCCATGTATGAGAACAAAGTATGGACTTTGGTTGACTTGACCGATGATCGGCAAGCAATTGAGAATAAATGGATCTTTAAGAAGAAGACTGACGCTGATGGTAATGTTACTGTCTACAAAGCTCGACTTGTCGCAAAAGGTTTTCGACAAGTTCAAGGGATTGACGACGATGAGACCTTCTCACCCGTAGCGATGCTTAAGTCCGTCCGAATCATGTTAGCAATTGTCGCATTTTATGATTATGAAATTTGGCAGATGGATGTCAAAACTGCATTCCTGAATGGATTTCTGGAAGAAGAGTTGTATATGATGCAACCGGAAGGTTTTGTCGATCCAAAGGAAGCTAACAAAGTATGCAAGCTCCAGCGATCCATTTATGGACTGGTGCAAGCCTCTCGGAGTTGGAATAAACATTTTGATAGTGTGATCAAAGCATTTGGCTTTATACAGACTTTCGGAGAAGCCTGTATTTACAAGAAAGTGAGTGGGAGCTCTGTAGCATTTCTGATATTATATGTGGATGACATATTACTGATTGGAAATGATATAGAATTTCTGGATAGCATAAAGGGATACTTGAATAAAAGTTTTTCAATGAAAGACCTCGGTGAAGCTGCTTACATATTAGGCATTAAGATCTATAGAGATAGATCAAAACGCTTAATTGGACTTTCACAAAGCACATACCTTGACAAAATTTTGAAGAAGTTCAAAATGGATCAAGCAAAGAAAGGGTTCTTGCCTGTGTTACAAGGTGTGAAATTGAGTAAGACTCAATGCCCGACCACTGCAGAAGATAGAGAGAATATGAAAGATGTTCCCTATGCATCAGCCATAGGATCTATCATGTATGCAATGCTGTGTACCAGACCTGATGTATGCCTTGCTATAAGTTTAGCAGGGAGGTACCAAAGTAATCCAGGAGTGGATCACTGGACAGCGGTCAAGAACATCCTGAAATACCTGAAAAGGACTAAGGATATGTTTCTCGTATATGGAGGTGACAAAGAGCTCATCATAAAAGGTTACGTTGATGCAAGCTTTGACACTGATCCGGATGATTCTAAATCGCAAACCGGATACGTGTTTACATTAAACGGTGGAGCTGTCAGCTGGTGCAGTTCTAAACAAAGCGTCGTAGCGGGATCTACATGTGAAGCGGAATACATAGCTGCTTCGGAAGCAGCAAATGAAGGAGTCTGGATGAAGGAGTTCATATCCGATCTAGGTGTCATACCTAGTGCATCGGGTCCAATGAAAATCTTTTGTGACAATACTGGTGCAATTGCCTTAGCAAAGGAATCCAGATTTCACAAAAGGACCAAACACATCAAGAGACGCTTCAACTCCATCCGGGATCTAGTCCAGGTGGGAGACATAGAGATTTGCAAGATACATACGGATCTGAATGTTGCAGACCCGTTGACTAAGCCTCTTCCACGAGCAAAACATGATCAACACCAAGGCTCCATGGGTGTTAGAATCATTACAGTGTAATCCAGATTATTGACTCTAGTGCAAGTGGGAGACTGAAGGAAATATGCCCTAGAGGCAATAATAAAGTTATTATTTATTTCCTTATAATCATGATAAATGTTTATTATTCATGCTAGAATTGTATTTACCGGAAACATAATACATGTGTGAATACATAGACAAACATAGTGTCACTAGTATGCCTCTACTTGACTAGCTCGTTAATCAAAGATGGTTATGTTTCCTAACCATGAACAAAGAGTTGTTATTTGATTAACGAGGTCACATCATTAGTAGAATGATCTGATTGACATGACCCATTCCATTAGCTTAGCACCCGATCGTTTAGTATGTTGCTATTGCTTTCTTCATGACTTATACATGTTCCTATGACTATGAGATTATGCAACTCCCGTTTACCGGAGGAACACTTTGGGTACTACCAAACGTCACAACGTAACTGGGTGATTATAAAGGAGTACTATAGGTGTCTCCAATGGTCGATGTTGGGTTGGCGTATTTCGAGATTAGGATTTGTCACTCCGATTGTCGGAGAGGTATCTCTGGGCCCTCTCGGTAATACACATCACATAAGCCTTGCAAGCATTACAACTAATATGTTAGTTGTGAGATGATGTATTATGGAACGAGTAAAGAGACTTGCCGGTAACGAGATTGAACTAGGTATTGGATACCGACGATCGAATCTCGGGCAAGTAACATACCGATGACAAAGGGAACAACGTATGTTGTTATGCGGTCTGACCGATAAAGATCTTCATAGAATATGTAGGAGCCACTATGGGCATCCAGGTCCCGCTATTGGTTATTGACCGGAGACGTGTCTCGGTCATGTCTACATTGTTCTCGAACCCGTAGGGTCCGCACGCTTAAGGTTACGATGACAGTTATATTATGAGTTTATGCATTTTGATGTACCGAAGGTTGTTCGGAGTCCCGGATGTGATCACGGACATGACGAGGAGTCTCGAAATGGTCGAGACATAAAGATTGATATATTGGAAGCCTATGTTTGGACATCGGAAGTGTTCCGGGTGAAATCGGGATTTTACCGGGTTACCGGGAGGTTACCGGAACCCCCCGGGAGCCATATGGGCCTTCATGGGCCTTAGTGGAAAGGATAAAGGGGCAGCCCAAGGGGGCTGCGCGCCTCCCCCTTCCCCTTGTCCTATTAGGACTAGGAGAGGTGGCCGGCCACCCCTCTCCCTCTTTCCCCCTTGGGAATCCTAGTTGGAATAGGATTGGGGGGGGGGAGTCCTACTCCCGGTAGGAGTAGGACTCCTCCTGTGCCTCTCTCTCTTGGCCGGCGCCCCCTCCCCCCTTGGATCCTTTATATACTGAGGTAGAGGCACCCCAAACACACAAGTTGACACAAGTTGATCCACGTGATCAATTCCTTAGCCGTGTGCGGTGCCCCCTGCCACCATATTCCTCGATAATACTGTAGCGGAGTTTTAGGCGAAGCCCTGCTGCTGTAGTTCATCAAGATCGTCACCACGCCGTCGTGCTGACAGAACTCTTCCCCGACACTTTGCTGGATCGGAGTCCGGGGATCGTCATCGAGCTGAACGTGTGCTCGAACTCGGAGGTGCCGTAGTTTCGGTGCTTGATCGGTTGGATCGTGAAGACGTACGACTACTTCCTCTACGTCGTGTCATCGCTTCCGCAGTCGGTCTGCGTAGGGTACGTAGACAATACTCTCCCCCTCGTTGCTATGCATCACATGATCTTGCGTGTGCGTAGGAAATTTTTTGAAATTACTACGAAACCCAACACCCTTAAGAGGAGTTACTCGCAGGTATACATGGTCTCCGACTTGGAAGTCTACTTGTCAGCGACGAGTGTCAGCATATCTCTTCTATCTGGACTTAGCGGCCTTCAGTTGCTCTCTGACTAGCTGAACTTGCTCTTCTGCTTCACGGAGGATATCGGGCCCAAATACTAGTCCTTCTCTGGTTTCTGACCAATTGAGAGGTGTGCGGCACTTTTGACCGTACAATACCTCAAATGGTGCCATCTGGAGGCTTGACTGATAACTGTTGTTGTAGGAGAACTCGGCAAAAGGGAGGCAATCTTCCCACCTAGCTCCATACACTAAGACATAGGCTCGAAGCATGTCTTTGATTATCTGATTCACTCGTTCTGTCTGACCTCTGGTCTGTGGGTGGAAAGCAGTGCTGAAGGACAACTTGGTCCCCATGGCCTCTTGGAACTTCTTCCAGAACCTTGAGGTAAACTGGGTTCCTCGGTCTGACACAATCTCCTTGGGAACACCATGAAGACTTACGATTCTGTTGATGTATAGAGTCGCTAGCTGGTTGCCATCATAGGTAGTCTTCACGGGAATGAAATGGGCTACTATAGTCAAATGATCGACTATGACCCGGATGGAGTCATGTCCCTTGCTTGACCTAGGTAGTCCAGTGATGAAATCCATTCCGACTTTATCCCATTTCCACTCGGGAACCTTGAGTGGTTGGAGCAATCCAGCAGGTCGCTGATATTCAGCTTTGACCCTTTGGCACACATCACACTTTGCAACGTAGGTGGCAATCTCCCTTTTCATCCTGTGCCACCAAAATCTTTCCTTCAGGTCTTGATACATCTTGGTCCCTCCAGGATGGATGGAATATGGGGTGTCATGAGCTTCTTGCAAGATCAAATTCTTGAGCTCAATCTTGTTGGGTACGCAAATGCGATTCCCAAACCACACAATTCCTTGCTCATCCTCTGAGAATCCTGGGGCCTTGCCTGCCTTGATCTTCCTCTTGATGCCTTCAATACTCTCGTGTCCCTTCTGGGCTTCCTTAACATCATCCATTAGGGTAGGCTTGACTTCAAGGTTGGCTAAGAATCCTGGTGCAACCAGTTCCAACCCGAAGCTTTCAAGTTCTTCATACAAGGCGGGTAGCCTTTCCTTAAGCATAGCATTCAAGGAACATGCCTTCTCGGGGTGGTATTGAACACTGAGGTCATAATCCTTGATCAATTCTAGCCACCTTCTCTACCTCATGTTCAATTCCTTCTGAGTGAAAATATACTTCAGACTTTTGTGATCTGTGTATATCTCACACCGCTTCCCTAGGAGGTAATGTCGCCATGTTTTCAGGGCATGAACTACAGCTGCCAACTCGAGGTCATGAGTAGCATAGTTCTCTTCATGAGGTCGTAGTTGCCTTGAAAGGTAAGCTACGACTCTGCCTTCTTGCATCAGAACACCTCCTAGTCCAGTTCTCGACGCATCACAATATATCACAAACTCCTTGTGTATATCTAGTGTGGCCAGAACTGGGGCGGTGGTCAATCTCTTCTTCAGCTCCTGGAAGCTTTCTTCGCACTTCGGCATCCATTCAAACTTCTTGTCCTTCTTCAAGAGCTGAGTCATGGGTCGGGCAATGCTTGAGAATCCTTCAACGAACTTGCGGTAATATCCCGCGAGTCCGAGGAAGCTTCTGACTTCCTTCACATTGCTTGGGGATTGCCATTCAGTCACGGCTTCAATCTTAGCGGGATCGACCGACAATCCTTCTTTGGTCAAAACATGACCCAAGAATCCAACCTCATGCAGCCAAAATTCGCACTTGCTGAACTTGGCATACAGTTGGTGCTCTCGAAGCTTGTCTAGGACCATCCTCAAGTGTTGCTCGTGATCTTCTTCCGTCTTTGAGAAGAAAAGAATGTCATGAATGAAGACAACGACGAACTTGTCCAAATATTCCATGAAGACCTTATTCATGAGATACATGAAGTAAGCTGGGGCATTGGTCAATCCAAAGGACATGACCGTGCACTCATACAGGCCATATTTGGTTACAAATGCCGTCTTCGGAATATCTTGGGGTCTGATTTCAGCTGGTAGTACCCAGATCTGAGGTCGATCTTGGAGAACACCTTGGCCACATTGAGTTGATCAAACAGATCTTCAATCTTGGGAAGTGGATACTTGTTCTTGATTGTAACTTCATTGAGGGAGCGGTAGTCAATGCATAAGCGGATGGTACCGTCCTTCTTTGCCACAAACAGAACAGGCGATCCCCAAGGGGAGGCACTAGGGCGATAAATCCCTCCCTCAACTGCTCTTCCAGTTGCTTCTTCAACTCTGCTAACTCTTTTGATCCCATTCTATAAGGCTTCTTATAGATGGGTGCTGCTCCGGGTATGAGCTCGATGATGAACTCAATGTCTCGGTCAAGAGGTATTCCCGGTAGCTCATCAAGAAAGACATCGGGGTATTCGCATACCACCGGCACTTGCTCCAATCCAACTTCTGACAGACAGTTGACTTGGGCGCCTTCAGCAGAGGAGGGGTTGGGAGCAAACTTAACTTCGACTCCTTGGTCATTGGTTACAGTGACGGTCCGGTTGGCACAATCTAACAAGCCTTGGTGCTTGATGAGCCAATCCATTCCTAAGATCACATCCAAGCCTTGCGATCTTAAGATGATAAGGTCTGCTTGGAAGTCTACCCCATTAATGACAATCCCGACTCCTTTACATCCTATCTTGGCTCTCATCTCTGCTCCGAGGGTTTGTACCACCATAGGGTTATTCAGGGGTGTAGGGTTCATGCCACTTTTTAATGCAAACTCTTGGGTGACAAATGAATGCGTGGCTCCAGAATCAAACAAGACAGTTGCAGGTGCTGAGTTAACAAGGAACATACCCAGCACGACATCCAGGTCTCCCTGGGCTTCTTCAGTAGTGACGTGATTCACACGACCCTTGCCGTTGTTGGGCGGGTTGCGAGGAGCTTGGTTCCTTGGTGGCATTCCACGGCCTTGCCCTGGGTTCTGTGCATTACGGCGCGGGACGTCGGGCTTCTTGTTGAGGCAATACTTGGAGTAGTGTACTGCCTGGCCACATCCGAAGCAAGTGACTTGATTGGGGTTGCTGCTCTTGCTGGCATTGTTATTGGGGTTGTTGTAAGCTGGCCTGGGGTTGGCATACTACTGAGGTGGATAGTTGGTGCGGGGTGCAGGAGCTCTTGGCTGCTGATAGGTTGGCTTGACCGGGGTTGGCTGCCATGGGCGAGGCTTCTGGTTGCTGGAGCTACCCTTGTTGATCATCTTGCGCTTACGGGTATCATCCAAAGCACGTCTCTTGTCCTCAAGCATGAGTGCCTTGTTCACCAGATCAGGAAAGGTTGGGCAGTCACACACCACAAGCGAGTACTGCAGAGTCTGGTTAAGGCCTTCCATGAAGCGCTCCCTTTTGGCAGCATCAGTGCTGACATCTTCAGGGGCATACCTTGAGAGAACACTGAACTTCTGCATGTACTCCTTGACAGTGCTACTACCCTGCTTCAGGGCTCGGAACTCACGCTTCTTGATGGCCATGATTCCGGAAGGAATGTGGGCCTTGCGGAATTCTGCCTTGAAGTCATTCCAAGTGATGTTTCGCTTAGCATGCATGGCCTTGAATCCATCCCACCAAGCTCTAGCAGTTCCCCGAGACAGTGAGCAGCATATGCCACCTTCTCACGGACCTCAGTGCATCCGACTAGTTCTAGGAGATCCTCAATGGTGCGGACCCAGTCGTCTGCATCCAGGGGTTCAGCAGTCTCGATGAAGGTGGGTGGTGCATGCTTCTTGAACTCCACCAACATGGAACATCCGTTGCCGTTTCTCGTCGGCTGGCGGTTGACAGCTTGAGCAATCATCTGGAGGGTTGCAGTGTTGGCTTGGCATTCCTCTTGGAAGGCTTGGAGAAGCTGAGCCATGTCCATGTTTGGAGGTGGTGGCGATGGTGGAACTTGTCCTCGGGTTTGGTCCTGACTGGCTCCTTCTCCGCCTTCTTGCTGCTGGGTAGAGGTACCAGTATGAGTTACAACAGGCATCCTGTTGGAGCGGTCAAGGTCTCATGATTGGAAAAGATGGGGAAAGCAATATAGATGGGATGCCTTGTAAGGGGGTTGGTATGAAACTAATTGTTTTCATGCAAGGGCCAAAAGGCCAAATACATTCATTAAAATCAAAATGGGTGATGTAGTCGCTTACAAGTTCCCATAGGAAAGTACGACGTCCATCAAACACATCAAAAGCAAACACAACAGTACATGGTTTTATATGAACCATTACAAGGACTCGACTTCGCATAGGGGTACATGACCTATCCTACCGTAGGGGTTACTAACGGGCATATCCGGGTTGCGAATGATGCCTAAGTGGTGGAATGCTCGGTCGCGTAGTCTGGCTCTTCTGGGTCTTCCTCCTCGTCATTGGTGGCCTGACTTTCCTCTTCACTTGAATGGGTGGGGGAGTGGAGGACCTCAACACGGCGTTGCTTTGTCGGTGGTGCGAAGAGCTTGCAGTATTCCTTTGCGCTCATGCGGTGTTGTTGTGGGAGTCCTTCATCCTCTGGGGGTCTTCCGCCTCGGTATGCGATTGCGGGCTGACCAGGGGGAGCACCTTCCTTCTTGATCCTATCCGTCTTCTCTTGTGCTTGGCGAAGAAGTGCCTTGGTCTCATGAAGTTCCTTTCGGAGTTCCATTGATTCCGAGGCCAAGTGTTGTGCCAAACTATCGGCACAAAGGCTGAAGTAGGTCTGGAATCGGAGTGGAAGTCCTTCTTCTAATGGTGGATCTGGTGCACTGCTCTCATCCTCACCTTCCTTCCAATAAGGCAAGAAGCGGGTTGCCAACTCGTCTGCCATGTCTGGAAGAAGGTCTCGGAGGCGGGTGAGTGCCTTGAGGGTTGCCGTCTCGACGGCAAGAACTAGTGTTGCCATCTGGGGTCCCTCGAAGAACCAGCTTGTTGGAGAGTCATTAGCCTTCACGATCACTTCCACATGATACTCCGTCTCGGTGTCATTGATCCAATGCTCATGGTAGGTGAAAATGGGGGCTCGGTGGTACTGGCACTTCTTGAGGTTATCCTCGAGAAGCACGGGAAACCCGGTGGTCAGGAAGAGTCTTCGAGTAAGCTTGAATGGGAGAGGTCAATCAGGGAAATATATCTTGGGTTGAGTAAGCTTTAGAAACGAAGAGAAGTTTAGATGGTCTCAAGCTAACTAACGTCCATGCTAACTAAGGCTTCCTACAGTCGGGATGGCTCTGATACCAGCTCTGTGGGGACCCCGACTCATAAGTCATGATCACCGAATGCATGTGTACAGTGATCCCAGAGATCAATGCTCACTGAACACACAAAAGCTAAATAACAAGAGTCTTACATACATACATACCGTCTTACACAAATTATGACCATTATGGTGAAGTCTTACATAGATAAAGCCTTAAGGGCTGAACATCTAATGAAACACAAGCAGCGGAAATCTTCGTCGATAAGCAGAACCCATGCCATCTGCCTTAACCCTACAGGCATTCTGACTAGGAAGCGTCCTAGTTCGCATGTTCGTCTCCAAAGAATTCTTCTTTGAACTCCTGTTCTTCCAAGCCTAGACAATTAAATAACCAGTGGCAAGCCAATGAGTACTTTGAATGTACTCGCAAGCAACCCATGTTTTGGTTCAAGGTACAACAATCCTTGATATAGGTAAATTTTTGCGGAAAGCTAGTTTTGAGTGCAATGACATGTTCAACAACTTGTAAGACATGCATAAGGAGAACTCAAGTAACCATGAGGACAGGTTACAGATATCAACATAAATAGAGTGGGCATCAACCCAACTCAATCATGTCAAGTCCTTTGATATGACCCAAGTAGTTCTTCCCACTTATCCAAACACACACACTGGTTTGAAAACACATGGACGTAGTTTAAGCAGCACCGCCCAACTGTCCTTGACCGTGGATACGGCTATTTGAATAGTTTTACACTCTGCAGAGGTTGCACACTTTACCCACAAGATCCGGGGAACTTCCATGTCATCCACGACCCGCGGTACCTCAGTACCTGGGGTAAACACCCGATCACTATCTTTCCCTAGACGACACTAAAAAGGAGTCCACTCATTATTCCATATCGTCACGATGTACATCATACGAGACTCACTCGAGATCGTAACATCCGAGAGGGGACACAATGGTGTATCCGGTGCCCTGTGAAAACAGTCATGGCCGCCCTACCTGGCACGACCCCGTCCCGAGAGAGCGCACCAACAACTCTCCCGTCACTAGTAATGCAGGCTCCAAGCTAGTATAGGCCTAGGTAATGAATAATGCCCTTTCCCATACAAGGGTAGAGTGGTTGCGCATGTAAGGTTGGGACAGTCGACAAATCTTAAATCTAATCCGTTTTCGAAAACAACACACACACTTGCCTCGGTACACCACTTCGTCATCAAGTGTTTACCCAACTCATGATCTCCCTCGGGCATAAGTGGCACCCGACGGGGTTTTCGAAAAGTCCTTTGAAAAATACTTTGCCTCCATCACTATGCATATACCCGTCCCTTTTGCGTAGCACTACTTAGCATCCTATCTACATCCCACCGGCATAACCCTCATAAGAAGGTAGGGTCATGCATCATGCAAGTATCAACAAGGAGGAAAATGAAGGCAACCCACCAAAGTGGCTACCATCTCACCATGATTCCGATGCAACAATATTAAAGTGCTATATGAAATGCATAAAAAGGGTTTCATAGACATGGTCAAAGGGCTACTTGCCTGGCTCAGCAAAGTCTTCTGGGTCTTCAAAGTCTTCTGGTCCAAATCCTTCGTCAGCAACGCAATCTATCGTCGCAAAATAATAACGAGAAAATAAGGCAATAATAAAACAGAAAAACCAAAGTGCTCAGAAAAATGTCAACTCATTTTTGTTAAATACTAGGTTGAAAACTAAGAAGGGGAAAATTCCTAGTTTTGGATTTGGAGTAGTAGAATAGGAGAGATGGATTTACAAAGGCATATTTAAATGCTTAAAATCACATTTAAATATTTACAGTGAAGAAAAGGTTGTTGGATTTGAATGAAAGTTGCACCATTAAATAGGTTGCAATATTTTAGGAATTTAGGAATTGGAATTAATTTTTTTGGACATATATTTTATCCTGTGGAATTTTTGGAAAAGTGACAGAAAAGAAAAAGGAAAAGGGGCACTATGCAACTGGGCCAGAAGGACCACAGTGCAGCAGGCCCAGATGGGTTTCAGCCCACAAAAGGCTGCCACGTCGAAGGCGTAAAGGCAAAATACGCCTTCAGCCGATGCAGCGAACCGGTACGCGCGCGCGTGCGTTTTAAACCTGACGGGTGGGTCCCACCCGTCAGGGCGTGAGGCTGACGGAAAGGGCCCACGGCCGTCGTCGTCTACCTCTGTACAAAGGCGACAGCAAGCTCGCCGGTGGTGATACCAGGCACGGGAGGATGCGTGGGTGGTACCGTTGTGCTCAGGGAGGATCCGCCTTTCGGATGGAGGTGGAGTTGGTCGCCGGGGTGGCCTAGTTCGCCGGCGACGAGGTCTTTTAGCGGAGGAGCTTCGGGTGGTGGTCGTTCCGGTCGACTCTGGCTACAAATGAGGCGGGGAAGAGAGGGGAAATGATCAGTGGGAGGAGGCAGTTTCAGATTGGGGTAGAGGAGGAGCGGGGGAGGCCTGTACCTCGCGGACTCCGGCAAGCCGAAGCGGCGGAGCTCGAGCTCGATCTCGAGCTCGGGCAGTTCTGGAGAGGAACTAGGGGCGCAGGGGGATCTTTTGGTAGTGCAGAGAGCGAGTGGTGAGGAGAGGAGGGCTCGGGGAGGCCTTTAAGTAGGCAAACGGCGAGGTGCCGTGGACCCATGCGCTGGAGAGCTCCTGCTTGTCGCCATGGGGCTCGGGAGGAGCTGGCGCCGTGTCTGGGGTGTTCCTGGGTGTGGACTACACCGAGGGGAGCTAAGGGAGAGAGCGGGGAGGGGTCAGAGACGCGCACGTGTGAGCCGCACCATTGGCGCGCTCGGGCGGCCTCTGTTTGCTAGCGCGGAGGCACGGGGAGGAGGAGAGAGGAAGGGGTCGACCGCGTAGCGTGCTGCGGACGCCGAGGCATGCGGGGGTGGCCCGAGGTGGTCGGAGGCGTCGGGCAGAGGGCGGCTACAGTACGGGAGCGTACTATAGCGCGCTCCAGAGCGCCCAAATGGCATGCCATGGCATAAAAAAGGGGAAGTGGGCGTGGCCACTTGTGTCCAGTAGTGCTAGGGAGTAGTAAAGAAATGGGGTGGTGCATTGGATGCCATGGATGGCCACTGGAGTGAGGAGGGAGGTGAGGAAGAGGGGTACAGGGGCTGTCTAGAGGGGTAAATGAGGTGGTTTCACCCCTCAATCATTGAGCTGAGATGCAGCCATTGTTACTGGAGGTAGAGGAGGTCTAGGAGGAGCTGTGGTATAAAGTTGAGCTCAAGGAGAATAGTTTTAGTGGTCAAAATGGGGATTTTTGAAAAGTGGCATAAGGTGTTTGATAAAGGTTTTGGCAAGCAAATGATTTCCAATTGTCATGAGACTTCACAGGGTGAAATGACACATATAATTAGGGCCTTCCACCAATTTGGAGCTTATTTGGGCAAACTTGCCAATGCAACTTTTGTAAACCCTATAAATTAGCAGAAATGGACTTGTGTAGATCTAGTTGAGAAAATCACTTCTCATTGATGCACCACTTGGTGTAGTGGCCTCATTTGGTCATGTGAACATGCTCACAAAAGTTGGGGTCAAGGAGAGAAAGTTGGTAGTACAAACTTGTTCAAATTTGGTTCTGGTCAGAGAGGGTTTTGGGGCATTTTGGTGAACCAAAATGACTTTAATTGACATGAGGCTTTGCAAGGTGATCACAATATGCATTTGTGACTTGCTGGATTTTCCTTGGATTTTTATGAAAATATTTCCTATAGAAATATTTCAAATCCTTGAAATGGGTAGAAATAGTTTTGGGAGGTTTTGTCCAATATTTTGATCATAACCATGTGTTTAAACTCATATATATGGAAAATATATGCCCACTGAGTTTCCCTGATTTTTGTCAAATATTTTTAAAACAATAAAATAATTTTTCTCTATTAAAGACCATTTCTGGCCTTAAGAAAAAGCTGTTAAATAAAATAGGAAAATAACTTTTAAAATTATCTTTTTGTGGTTTCTGGGTATTCTATATCTAATAGGTTTCAAATATACCTTTTGAAAGATTTTTCACACCTCAAATCAAGTACTTGCAGTGCAAATCTCAGTTCAAGGGTTTTTGGAAAACTAATTCTAGAAAATACTTTTTGGCCAAATTATTTTTGTAAGACAATACTATATTGCACTATACACATGGCATGATCATTGGGCAGAAGTTTGGGGCTAGGAGATGAAGTATAGAAGGTGAAACTATGTTGACTTTAAAGAGCACTTGAAAAAAAACAACAGAGAGAAAACCAACTCCAAAATAAAAAGCCAAATAATGCAAAAGTTTTTGTTGGTCCAAATTTTTCATGCTTTAATAATGCAAATGACATGCTACAAAATGCAGGGTGTGACATCCCCCCTCCGGCAGGGTGCCAGAACAGGGTCCCGATTGGTTTTTGGTGGCTACAGAGGCTTGCGGCGGCGGAACTCCCGATCTATTCTTTTCCCCGATCGTTTTAGGGTATATGGGTATATATAGGAGGAAGAGGTACGTCGGTGGACCTCCGGGCTGTCCACGAGGCAGGGGGCGCGCCCTAGGGGGGTGGGTGCTCTCCCACCCCTTGTGGGCAGCCCGGGACTCCCTTGGTGCAACTTCGGTACTCCGTGGGCTTCTTCTGGTCCAAAAATAGGTTCCGTGGAGTTTCGGGTCTATTGGACTCCGTTTGATATTCCTTTTCTTCGAAACACTGAAATAAGCAAAACAAACAGCAATTCTGGGCTGGGCCTCCGGTTAATATGTTAGTCCCAAAAATAATATAAAAGTGGATAATAACGCCCAATATTGTCCAAAACAGTAGATAATATAGCATGGAGCAATCAAAAATTATAGATACGTTGGAGACGTATCATGCAACTGCCAGGCGTTCATAACGTCTTGAGTTGCTAGGAAAATTGGTGCTTCACCTAGCGGTGCTTCAAGGACATATGCTTTCTTGGCAGCTATGAGGATGAACGTCAAGTTACGGACCCAATCTCTATAGTTGCTACCATCATCTTTCATCTTAGATTTCTCTAGGAACGCATTGAAGTTGAGGGCAACATTAGCATGGGCTATTTGATCTACAAGACATATTGTAAAGATATTTTAGACTAAGTTCATGATTATTAAGTTCATCTAATCAAATTATTTAATGAACTCCCACTGAGATAGACATCCCTCTAGTCGTCTAAGTGATACATGATCCGAACCGACTAGGCCGTGTCCGATCATCACGTGAGACGGACTAGTCATCAACGGTGAACATCTCCATGTTGATCGTATCTACTATATGACTCATGTTCAACCTTTCGGTCTCTCGTGTTCCGAGGCCATGTCTGTACATGCTAGGCTTGTCAAGTCAATCTAAGTGTTTTGCATGTGTAAATCTGGCTTACACCCATTGTATGCGAACGTTAGAATCTATCACACCCGATCATCACGTGGTGCTTCGAAACAACGAACCTTTGCAACGGTGCACAGTTAGGGGGAACACATCTCTTGAAATTTTAGTGAGGGATCATCTTATTTATGCTACCGTTGTTCTAAGCAAATAAGATGTAAACATGACAAACATCACATGCAAATCATAAAGTGACATGATATGGCCAATATCATCTTGCGCCTTTGATCTCCATCTTCGAGGTGCGACATGAACACCATCATCACCGGCATGACACCATGATCTCCATCATCATGATATCCATCATCGTGTCTTCATGTAGTTGTCTCTCCAACTATTACTTCTACTACTATGTCTAACAGTTAGCGATAAAGTAAAGTAATTACATGGCGTTTTCATTGACACGCAGGTCATACAATAAATTAAGACAACTCCTATGGCTCCTGCCGGTTGTCATACTCATCGACATGCAAGTCGTGATTCCTATTACAAGAACATGATCAATCTCATACATAACATATATCATTCATCACATCCTTTTGGCCATATCACATCACATAGCATACCCTGCAAAAACAAGTTGGACGTCCTCTAATTGTTGTTGCATGTTTTACGTGGCTGCTATGGGTTTCTAGCAAGAACGTTTCTTACCTACGCAAAAGCCACAACAGTGACATGTCAATTTCTATTTACCCTTCACAAGGACCCTTTTCATCGAATCCGATCCGACTAAAGTGGGAGAGACAGACACCCGCTAGCCACCTTATGCATCAAGTGCATGCTAGTCGGTGGAACCAGTCTCACGTAAGCGTACGTGTAAGGTCGGTCCGGGCCGCTTCATCCCACAATGCCGCCGAATCAAGATAAGACTAGTAACTGTAAGAAAAATGAACAAATCATCGCCCACAACTGCTTTGTTTTCTACTCGTGCATAGAATCTACGCATAGACCTAGCTCTGATAACACTGTTGGGGAACGTAGCAATAATTCAAAAAAAAATCCTACGTGTCACCAAGATCAATCTAGGAGATGCTAGCAACGAGAGAGAGGGGGTGCATCTTCATACCCTTGAAGATCACTAAGCGGAAGCGTTGCAATAACACGATTGGTGGAGTCATACACGCAGCGATTCAGATCGCGGTCGATTCCGATCTAAGCGCCGAACAACAGCGCCTCCGCGTTCAACACACATACAGCCGAGGGACGTCTCCCCCTTCTTGATCCAACAAGGGGAGAGGAGAAGTTGAGGGAGAACTCCGACAGCACGACGGCGTGGTGGTGATGGAGCTCGTGGTTCTCCAGCAGAGCTTTGCCAAGCACTATGGAGGAGGGGGGTGTTGGAGAGGGGGAGGGGCTGCGCCAGGGAAAGGGTGTGGCAGCCCTCCCACCCCCACACTATTTAAAGGGGCAAGGGAGAGGGTGCCGCCCCCTAGATGCATCTAGAGGGGGGCGGCCAAGGGGAGGCTTGCCCCCCAAGCCAGGTGGGGGGCGCCCCTTCTAGGGTTTCCCCCAACCCTAGGTGCATGGGACCTAGGGGGGAGTTGGCGCCCAGCCCACCTAGGGGCTGGTTCCCCTCTATATTCAGCCCATAGGGCCCTTCGGGGCAGGTGGATGATACGTCTCCAATGTATCTATAATTTTTGATTGTTCCGTGCTATTATATATTCTTTTTTGGATGTTTAATGGGCTTTATTATATACTTTTATATTATTTTTGGGACTAACCTATTAACCGGAGGCCCAGCCCAAATTGCTGTTTATTTCGCCTATTTCAGTGTTTCGGAGGAAAAGAATATCAAACGGAATGAAACCTTCTGGAACGTGATTTTTGGAACAAACGTGATCCAGAGGACTTGGAGTGGGCGTCAAGCAATCAACGAGGAGGCCACGAGGCAGGGAGGTGCGCCTGCCCCCCTAGGCGCGCCCCCACCCTCGTGGGCCCCTCGTAGCTCTCCTGACTGACCGCTTTCACCTATATATACTCATATACCCTGGAAACATCAGATACAGAGCCAAAACCCTATTTCCACCATCGCAACCTTCTGTACCCGTGAGATCCCATCTTGGGGCCTTTTCGGGCGCTCCACCGGAGGGGGCATTGATCACGGAGGGCTTCTACATCAACACCATAGCCTCTCCGATGATGTGTGAGTAGTTTACCTCAGACCTTCGGGTCCATATTTATTAGCGAGATGGCTTATTCTCTCTCTTTGGATCTCAATACAAAGTTCTCCTCGATTCTCTTGGAGATCTATTCGATGTAACTCTTGTTTTGCGGTGTGTTTGTCGAGATCCGATGAATTGTGGGTTTATGATCAAGATTATCTATGAACAATATTTGAATCTTCTCTGAATTCTTTTATGTATGATTAGTTATCTTTGCAAGTCTCTCAGAATTATCAATTTGGTTTGTCCTACTAGATTGATCTTTCTTGCAATGGGAGAAGTGCTTAGCTTTGGGTTCAATCTTGCGGTGCTCGATCCCAGTGACAGTAGGGGAAACGACACGTATTGTATTGTTTCCATTGAGGATAAAAAGATGGGGTTTATATCATATTGCATGAGTATATCCCTCTACATCATGTCATCTTGCTTAAAGCGTTACTCCGTTCTTATGAACTTAATACTCTAGATGCATGCTGGATAGCGGTCGATGTGTGGAGTAATAGTAGTAGATGCAGGCAGGAGTCGGTCTACTTATCACGAACGTGATGCCTATATACATGATCATACCTAGATATTCTCATAACTATGTTCAATTCTATCAATTGCTCGACAGTAATTTGTTCACCCACCGTAATACTTATGCTATCTTGAGAGAAGCCACTAGTGAAACCTATGGCCCCCGGATCTATTTTCCATCATATTAATCTCCTGTCAACTAGCTATTTCTTGCGCCGTTTATTTTGCAATCTTTACTTTTACTCTTTATCATAAAAATACCAAAAATATTATCTTATGATCTCTATCAGATCTCACTTTTGCAAGTGGCAGTGAAGGGATTGACAACCCCTTTATCGTGTTGGTTGCAAGGTTCTTATTTGTTTGTGTAGGTGCATGGGACTTGAGCGTGGTCTCCTACTAGATTGATATCCTGGTTCTCAAACTGAGGGAAATACTTACGCTACTTTACTGCATCACCCTTTCCTCTTGAAGGGAAAACCAACGCAGTGCTCAAGAGGTAGCAAGAAGGATTTCTGGCGCCGTTGTCGGGGAGTCTATGCACAAGTCAAGACATACCAAGTACCCATCACAAACTCTTATCCCTCGCACTACATTATTTTCCATTTGCCTCTCGTTTTCCTCTCCCCCACTTCACCCTTCCGTTTTATTCGCCCTCCCTTTCTGCTTGACTTACTTTCTCCATGTGTGAATCAAAAAGGGTTAGGGGTTCTGCCTTGGATAATCCCTCTATCCTCTCTAAGCTCATAAACCATGATGCTATAGAAAGACCTACCGGGGTCATCAATGAGAGTCAGAATAATTTTGATGAAGATGATCCTGGAATATTTCATTATTTACTTGATGAGTCCTTAAAAGATGCTTGGGATAGGTTACTAAGAATCCGGGCCAGCTTTGTGCCCCAATACCAAATCGAAATATACTTAAAAAGCTTTTATGTTGCCTTACCTTCATTGTTTAAGCACGTCCTAGACTCTATTTTTGAAGAAGGATTTGTTGAAGGGGATGCTGTAGATACCTATGAAAAGATGAAAACCATATTTGGGCACCCCATGAATGAGAAGGTCGAATCTACCTCTCTTTTGCTTTCCTATCAAAACGAAACTATCAAAGTGATGAAGGCTAGCTTAGATGCAAACTTTCGTAATGTGCTTAATCTTTCTTCTACCATTAATGGCCATGTCCTCTTTCATAATAGAAAGATTAATGCTATAGAAAATCATTTTTCCCTTTTCTTCCCGAAAGCCAAAGATGGCAATACTTAGATCTATCCTTGCTTTTATGCCTAGCTAGGGGCGTTAAACGATAGCGCTTGTTGGGAGGCAACTCAATTTTATTTTTGTAATTTTCTTTTTTGCTTCTGTTTAGGAATAAATATTTGACCTAGCCTCTGGTTATATTTTTTAATGTTTTAATTAGTGTTTGTGCCAAGTAAAACCTATAGGATCTTCTTGGATCATAGTTATTTGATCTTGCTGAAAATTCCAGAAACTTTCTGTTCACGAAAACAATTGTTAAAAATCACCAGAACGTGATAAAATACTGATTCCAATTCCAGTAGATCAATAAAAAAATTATCTAGGTCTTACTATTTTGGTAGACTTTCTGAGTCACGGAAGTTTGCGTTAGTTACAGATTACTACAGACAGTTCTATTTTTGACAGATTCTGTTTTTCGTGTGTTGTTTGCTTATTTTGATGAATCTATGGCTAGTAAAAGAGTTTATAAACCATAGAGAAGTTGGAATACAGTAGGTTTAACACCAATATAAATAAAGAATGAGTTCAATACAGTACCTTGAAGTGGTGTTTTCTTTTCTTTCGCTAATGGACCTCATGAGATTTTCTGCTGAGTTTTGTGTTGTGAAGTTTTCATGTTTTGGGTAAAGATTTGATGGATTATGGAACAAGGATTGGAAAGAGCCTAAGCTTTGGAATTCCCAAGGCACCCCAAGGTAAAATTCACGGACAACCAAAAGCCTAAGCTTGGGGATGCCCCGAAAGGCATCCCCTCTTTCGTCTTCGTCCATCGGTAACTTTACTTGATGCTATATTTTTATTCACCATATGATATGTGTTTTTCTTGGAGCGTCTTGTATGATTTGAGTCTTTTATTTTTAGTTTACCACAATCATCCTTGCTGAATACACCTTTATGAGAGAGACACACATGATTCGGAATTTATTAGAATACTCTATGTGCTTCACTTATATCTTTTGAGCTATATAGTTTTTGCTCTAGTGCTTCACTTATATCTTTTAGAGCACGGTGGTGGTTTATTTTATAGAAATTATTGATCTCTCATGCTTCACTTATATTATTTTGCGAGTCCTACAAAACAGCATGGTAATTATCTTAAATTGTGAAACTAGTCCTAATATGATAGGCATCCAAGATTAGTAAAAACATTCTTATAAGTGCATTGAATACTATGAGAAGTTTGATGCTTGATAATTGTTTTGAGATATGAAGATGGTGATATTAGAGTCATGTTAGTTGAGTGGTTATGAATTTGAGAAATACTTGCATTAAAGTTTGTGATTCCCGTAGCATGCACGTATGGTGAACCGTTATGTGATGAACTCTGAGCATGATTTATTTATTGATTGTCTTCCTTATGAGTGGCGGTCGGGGACGAGCGATGGTCTTTTCCTACCAATCTATCCCCCTAGGAGCATGCGCGTAATACTTTATTTTGATAACTAATAGATTTTTGCAACAAGTATATGAGTTCTTTATGAATAATATTGAGTCCATGGATTATACGCACTCTCATCCTTCCACCATTGCTAGCCTCTCCAATACCGCGCACTTTTCGCCGGTATAATACACCCACCATATACCTTCATCAAAACAGCCACCATACCTACCTATCATGGCATTTCCATAGCCATTCTGAGATATATTGCCATGCAACTTACCACAGTTCCGTTTACTATGACATGCTCCATCATTGTCATATTGCTTTGCATGATCATGTAGTTGACATCGTATTTATCATACATGTCGCTCTTGATTCATTGCATATCCCGGTACACCGCTGGAGGCATTCATATAGAGTCATATTTTGTTCTAAGTATTGAGTTGTAATTCTTGAGTTGTAAGTAAATAAAAGTGTGATGATCATTATTAGAGCATTGTCCCATGTGAGGAAAGGATGATGGAGACTATGATTCCCCCACAAGTCGGGATGAGACTCCGGACTACATAGAAAAAAAGAGGCCATAAAAAAAGAGAGAAGGCCCACCAAAAAAATGAGAGAAAATAGAGAAGGGACAATGTTACTATCCTTTTTCCACACTTGTGCTTCAAAGTAGCACCATGATCTTCATGATAGAGAGTCTCCTATGATATCACTTTCATATACTAGTGGGAATTTTTCATTATAGATCTTGGCTTGTATATTCCAATGATGGGCTTCCTCAAATTGCCCTAGGTCTTCGTGAGCAAGCAAGTTGGACGCACACCCACTTAGTTTCTTTCGTTGAGCTTTCATACACTTATAGCTCTAGTGCATCCGTTGCATGGCAATCCCTACTCACTCACATTGATATCTATTAATGGGCATCTCCTTAGCCCGTTGATACGCCTAGTTGATGTGAGACTATCTTCTCCTTTTTGTCTTCTCGACAACCACCATTCTATTCCACCTATAGTGCTATATCCATGGCTCACGCTCATGTATTGCGTGAATATTGAAAAAGTTTGAGAACATCAAAAGTATGAAACAATTGCTTGGCTTGTCATCGGGGTTGTGCATGATTTAAATATTTTGTGTGGTGAAGATAGAGCATAGCCAGACTATATGATTTTGTAGGGATAACTTTCTTTGGCCATGTTATTTTGAGAAGACATAATTGCTTTGTTAGTATGCTTGAAGTATTATTATTTTCATGTTAATATTAAACTTTTATCTTGAATCCTTCGGATCTAAATATTCATGCCACAATTAAGAGAATTACATTGAGAATTATGCTAAGTAGCATTCCACATCAAAAATTCTGTTTTTATCATTTACATACTCGAGGACGAGCAGGAATTAAGCTTGGGGATGCTTGATACGTCTCCAACATATCTATAATTTTTTATTGTTCCATGATATTATATATTCTGTCTTGGACGTTTAATGGGCTTTATTATACACTTTTATATTATTTTTGGGACTAACCTATTAAACGGAGGCCCAACCCAAATTGTTGTTTTTTTGCCTATTTCAGTGTTTCGAAGGAAAAGAATATCAAACGGAGTCCAAGAATGAAACCTTCGGAACGTGATTTTTGGAACAAACGAGATCCAGAGGACTTGGAGTGTATGTCAAGCAATCAATGAGGAGGCCACGAGGCAGGGAGGCGCGCTTGCCCCCTGGGCACGCCCCCCACCCTCATGGGCCCCTCGTAGCTCTCCTAACCGACCACTTTTGCCTATATATACTCATATGCCCTGGAAATATCAGATACGGAGCCAAAACCCTATTTCCACCGCCGCAACCTTCTGTACCCGTGAGATCCCATCTTGGGGCCTTTTCCGGCGCTCCGCCGGAGGGGGCATTGATCATGGAGGGCTTCTACATGAACACCATAGCCTCTCTGATGATGTGTGAGTAGTTTACCTCAGACCTTCGAGTCCATAGTTATTAGCTAGATGGCTTCTTCTCTCTCTTTGGATCTCAATACAAAGTTCTCCTCGATTCTCTTGGAGATCTATTCAATGTAACTCTTCTTTTGTGGTGTGTTTGTCGAGATCCCATGAATTGTGGGTTTATGATCAAGATTATCTATGAACAATATTTGAATCTTATCTGAATTCTTTTATGCATGATTGGTTATGTTTGCAAGTCTCTTCGAATTATCAGTTTGGTTTGGCCTACTAGATTGATCTTTCTTGCAATGAGAGAAGTGCTTAGCTTTGGGTTCAATCTTGCGGTGCTCGATCCCAGTGACATTAGGGGAAACGACACGTATTGTATTGTTGCCATCGAGGATAAAAATATGGGGTTTATATCATATTGCATGAGTTTATCCCTCTACATCATGTCATCTTGCTTAAAGCGTTACTCTGTTCTTATGAACTTAATACTCTAGATGCATGCTGGATAGTGGTCAATGTGTGGAGTAATAGTAGTAGATGCAGGCAGGAGTCGGTCTACTTGTCACGGACGTGATGCCTATATACATGATCATACCTAGATATTCTCATAACTATGCTCAATTCTATCAATTGCTCAACACCCACCGTAATACGTATGCTATTTTGAGAGAAGCCACTGGTGAAACCTATGGCCCCCGGGTCTATTTTCCATCATATTACTATCCCGTCAACTAGCTATTTCTTGCACCGTTTATTTTGCAATCTTTACTTTTACTCTTTATCATAAAAATACCAAAAATATTATCTTATCATCTCTATCAGATCTCATTTCTGCAAGTGGCCGTGAAGGGATTGACAACCCCTTTATCGCGTTGGTTGCAAGGTTCTTATTTGTTTGTGTAGGTGCATGGGACTTGAGCGTGGTCTCCTACTGGATTGATACCTTGGTTCTCAAATTGAGGGAAATACTTACGCTACTTTACTGCATCACCCTTTCCTCTTCAAGGGAAAAACCAACGCAGTGCTCAAGAGGTAGTAGTGGACCCTCCCGGTGGACCGCCGGAACCCCTTCAGCGGTCCCGGTACAATACTGGTAACCCCCCAAACACTTACGGCGACCAAATAAGGACTTCCCATATATAAATCTTCATCTCCAGACCATTCTGAAACTCCTCGTGACGTCTAGGATCTCATCCGGGAGTCCGAACTGTCGAATTTCAGACCTAAATAAATTTTTACCTCTACATCTACCTTCGGGATTAGTTTTAGACCTAAATAATTTGTCAGATTTCGGGTTCCAGCAGACCCTTGAGGTTCGAACACTGGGGTGCACGCGGAGATCTCTCCCCTCCGATCTACGTCCGATCCTCTTGTGCGAACTGAGATGAAAACGATGAACAACACAAGGGACACGGGGTTTATACTGGTTCGGGCCACCGTTGTGGTGTAATACCCAACTCCAGTGTGTGGTGTGGTGGATTGCCTCAGGGGCTGATGATGAACAGTACAAAGGAAGAACAGCCTCGCGAGAGGTGTTCTTGAGCTGGTGTGATGAACTACTTGGGTGGGTTCGACCGCCTCTCTATCTATCCTTGCCTCTTGATCAGATTAGACTAGATGCCTCTACTCTATCGTGGCTAGCTCTATTTATAGAGGCCCTGGGCCTCTCCCCAAAATAATGAGCGGGAAGGGCGTCCAATTGGCCATTTTGAAGGGGAACATCTAGTAAAAGTTATCCTGACTACAGGTGGTCTTCGGCTGCCAAAAGCTCTGGTGGTGACGCCGTCTTGGGCTCCACGGTGACCTCCGTCCGGCTGCCTGGCTGGTCTTGGTCTTGTTGCACTGGAATGGTAACCTTTGCCTGATACCTTGGCCTGAGCTTGCCTCCTTTGCACCAAAGGGGAGACAAGGACTCTGCACAGGGCGGCGCCCGCCTGGCACCCGCCTGGCCTTTATCGTCATGGCTTGCGTCACTAGATCCTTGCGAGGTCCCCTTGCATTGATATCTCTGCCTCCTCGCGAGCCTGCCTGATGAGGCCGCTCCTGAGGAAGCTCTCTGTCATCCGCCCCGCGAGGCTTGGCCCCTCGCGAGGGTCTTGAGCTTGTTTTGATGAAGATGGGCCATGCTGGGCCCCTACTTGAGCCACGCCACAGGCCGCAAGCAGGCAAGTCTGGGGAGCCCCGTTCCTAGAACACCGACAGTAGCCCCCGGGCCCAAGGCGTGCGCGGGCTTGGCTTAGCAAAGAAGCGAAGGGGCAAGCACGAAGCGCCGCGGGCCCTAACAGCCTGCGGCCTTGGGCACCGCATGGTGGTTGATTGGACGTGGGCGTCTGCGCTTCCCCATGACGCCTTGGCAACGGCACGACTTGACAAGTCCCTGCATGCAGAGATATGGGTCATGATTACCTGTGATCGTGGTGCTCGGCGGTTGGTCTTCCCCGGTTATAAGTACGGGGCTGCGTGAGCTCCGCTGGTTCGCCCCTTTCTGCTTCTCCTCCTCTTCTCCTTGGCCACTCGCCGTTCTCATGGCTCCGAAGAGGTTCTCAGCCGCAGAGAAGGGAAAGGCCTGCCAGGCAGGGACCGACTTCTCCCCGGCCAAGCGCGGCCGGGGTCGTCCTCGCAAGCATCCCGCGGTCCCCGTAGCGGCTTCCCGCGGCCACGGAGGTGGTTCCCTGCGTGGTGGTGAGCGCTCGGCTGCCAAGGGGAGGCATGCCATGACCGTGAGGCCCCCCAGGCTGCGGTTTCGCTCGGCGGAGGTGCTACCGGAGTTTGTTGTGTGGTCGGCGGACCCGACCAACACCTGGCTCCAGCTCCCACGCTTCTTCATCGGTGAGCTGTCGGCCAGCGCCCGGTGCGGCTTTTGGCTCCATGCGGACGGTTGCTGCAGCAAGGCCTTCTGGGCTTCGCTGGAGGTCTCCCCTTCTGGAAACGGGGCCCTGACTCGCGGCTGGCAAACGTTTGCCCGCGCGCGCGGCCTGAGTCAGCGGTGCACCCTACACTTCAAGTTCGATGGCGACGCCACCCTCTACGTGAGGGTGTTTGGGGAAGATGGTCGTCGTGCTGGGTGCTGCCCCGAAGATGGTGGCCGCGGCCCCCTACCCAGCCCCGGTACCGACCAGGATGAAGACGGCGCCAGGCGTGCTAGTGGCGGTGCCCGGGGCTTGCCAAGTTTCGGCGACTCTCCCTCAGGAAGCAGCTTCTCTAGCGGTGGCCGCGACCAGCCCCCGCGCCGTCGCGCCCGCCCGGGTGAAGGCAGCGGGTCCACCCGCCGCCTTGCCCCGGTGAAGCGAGAGGGGGCGTCCGCCTGAGCCCCAGGAGCAGCCCGAGCTTTTGCTGTAGGTTGGTGTAGGACAGGCCGTGTCCATTTTGTTTCCTTCCTTTCCTGTGTAAGAAGAAGGTAGTACAGGGCCCTGTGGGGGCGTGTTAGAACTGTTGCTGCCAACTATCATGTTGATTTTGCCATTTCCGCGCTATGTTTCTGTGATGCATGCCCATGTGTGGGAGTCATTTGAGCTTGGTAGAGCTTGACGCGGCCCTTGCCTCCCGAGGCGGAGGCCCCGCCGTGAGCTTCATGCCCTGCAAAGATTAGTTAGAGGGGCAACCTTTGATCCCGGTGGCGCGGGCGATCAGCCCAAGTCCTGCGTTCGTGTCGCGATGCCCGTGAGGCATGGACTTGGAGGGGTACTTCCGCAGAGGACTCAGGCAGGAAAGCTCCAGATGATCGGGGCAGAAGACGCTCGCAAGGGCGCCCGCGATCATCCCTCGCGAGACTTGTGCGAGAGAAAACGAGGCGAGTAGACGAAAAAGACAGAGAGCCACAAGCCAGGAACGCCAACAACTCCAATAAGACTTCAAACGGGAATCAACACGCCAGCTGTAGAAAGCAAATGAAAAAGCCGTGTCCGGCACCTATTCTAGTCTTCGACTTCTTCTCACCAGCGCGGAGCTAAGTGCTGCCACTGGGCGTGGGCGGGAGCCCCCGAGGCCGAAGGGCGGCACTCCGGAGACTCCGGGGCATGTACAGCCCCACTCATTATTACGTGAGAGTGTCACGGGCGGCGAGCTTCACAGGCGTTTGCCTTCTTCACAGGCACCGGGCCTTTTCCGAAACGCGATAGCTTCACATGCATTGGCCTTCTTCACAGACACTGGGCCTTTTCCAAAACGCGATAGCTTCACATGCATTGGCCTTCTTCACAGGCACCGGGCCTTTCCTAGGCGCTAGGCCTCGCTCAGGGGTAGAACTTCCGGAGATGTTGAATGTTCCACGCGTTCTGGATGGGTGCTCCCTCCGGAGTCTCCAAGCGCGCGGAGCCAGGCCTGGAAACATGAACAACCTTGAACGGGCCCTCCCACATGGGAGAGAGCTTGTGTAGCCCCTCCCTGGAGAGAACCCGTCTGAGCACGAGATCCCCTACCTCGAGGGTCCTTGGGAGGATGTTGCGGCAGTGGTATCGTCGTAGCGCCTGTCGATACCTTGCCGCTCGCAGTGCGGCTTCTCGACGGCGTTCCTCCCCCAGCATGAGATCCATCCCCCGCATGGCGTCCTGCTGAGCCTCGTCGAATGCCAGGACCCATGTGGAGCGACACCTGACCTCGTGAGGGAGAACAGCCTCTGCTCCATAGACGAGCAAGAGCGGGGTCTCGCCAGTCGGCTTGCTCACGGTCGTGCGGATGGACCACAACACGGACTAGAGTTCGTCGTACCAGCCCCTGTCACAGGCCTCCAGCTTCTTCTTGAAGGTCCTGGCTTTGAGGCCCCTCAGGACCTCCGCGTTGGCTCGTTCAGCCTGACCATTGCTCCGGGGGTGTGCTACCGAAGCGTAGCATATCTGCATTCCAAGGTTAGCACAATACGTTTTGAATAGATTACTGGTGAATTGTGAACCGTTGTCAGTGATGATGCGGTTAGGCACCCCAAACCGGCTCACGAGGCCCTTGATGAACTTGACTGCCGAGCCTGCCGGGATTGTGTGAACAGCTTCCACCTCGGCCCACTTGGTGAACTTGTCCACAGCGACGTAGAGGTAGCGATAGCCCCATAGCGCCCGAGGGAACGGGCCCAGAATGTCCAACCCCCAAACTGCGAACGGCCATGAGAGGGGTATGGTCTGTAGACCTCCCGCGGGCTGATGGATCTGTTTAGCATGAAACTAGCAGGCCTCGCAAGCCTTCACCAGCTCAACGGCGTCGTTGAGTGCTGTGGGCCAGTAGAACCCGCCGCGGAACGCCTTGCCGACAAGGTTTCGTGACGATGAGTGGTGCCCACAGTCTCCGCCGTGTATGTCCGCCAGCAGCTCCTTTCCTTGCTCCCTGGAGATGCAATGTAGGGACACGTTGTTTGGCCACTTCCTGTAGAGCTCGCCGTCCTGAATGCAATAAGTTGTGGCCTGCCGTGCTACACGCTCCGCCTCGTCCTCTTTCTCCGGCAGAATCCCTTGCATCAGGTAGCCCTTGAGCTCCGGGATCCAACATCCCTCCTGAGGCTCCAATGCCAGGAGCAGGCGTGCTCCTGAGGCCGGGCCGCAGACCAGAGCTCCCAAGGCAGGCGGCTGAGGAGGCTCCTCTCTTGGTTGTGCCGTTCCTGACAGCAACGGCACCGCCGAGGGCTTGAAGAGCCGCTCCTCAAAGACGCCAGGCTCCTGCGGCAGCCGCCTAGACGCCCTCTTGGCAATGTCATCAGCCTCCTGATTGGTGCCGCGAGGCACATGCTGCAACTCCAGCCCCCAAAACTGTTTCTCCATCCTGCGGACTTCAGCGAGGTAGGCCTCCATGTGCTCGTCCTTTGGCTCGTATACCTTGTTGGAGAAGTTGACGAGGAGCTGCGAATCTCCCTTGATGGTGAGGCGCTTTACCCCTAGGGCGATCGCAGCTTTCATGCCCGCTATCAGGCCTTTGTACTCTGCTATGTTGTTGGAGACCTTCTCTCCGTGCTGGAAGCAGAGTTGCACGGCATAGTAGAGTTTGTCCTGGGTTGGGGATACGAGTACTGCGCTAGCTCCCGCGCCATGCCGGGAGAATGCCCCATCGAAGTACATGACCCAGCCGTCTGGCGCTTCGCTTCCTGGGGAGAGTGATCGGTCTTCACCTGCCTCGAGACCCGGCGCTTCTGTCCATTCTACCATGAAATCTGCCAGTGTGGCTCGCTTGATGACTCTGGTCATACGGAATTCCAGCTGAAATCCTTGTAGATCGATGTTCCACTCTGTGACCCTTCCAGCTGAGTTGGGGCTCCTGAGTACTCTTTCCAAGGGGTATGCGGAGACGACCTTGATGGGATGGCCCTGGAAGTAGTGCCGCAATTTGCGCGAGGCCACCAATAGCGCGAGGAGGAGATTTTGAGGCATGGGGTACCGCGCCCTTGCGTCCCATAGCACTGTGCTAACGAAGTACACGCGATGCTCGACGAGATTGAGGGTGTCTGCGCAGCGTGCGTTCTCCAGTGGTCGGGGCACCTCCTGAGGCGATGGAGCCCCCATCGCTTGGTCGTCTGAAGAGGCCTCTCCTCCCCCAGGTGCGTCCTCCTGGAGCGGCCGTTCCTCTCCGGCTGCGGTTGTGGTCCTCGCGAGGCCCTCCTGGCCTTGCTCTGCCTCGGTCTAGGCGGTTGATGTGGCCCCTGCTCGACGCTCTTCCCTGACTACCACCAAGGTTGCGCTAGCGGAGTAAGGGGTGGCCGCAAGGTAGAGCACCAAGGGCTCCTGAGGGCGTGGTGCCACCATCACTGGAGGGCTGGTGAGGTACCTCTTGAGATCCTGGAACGCCTTGTCGGCCTCTTCAGTCCATTCGAAGGGGCCCTTCTTCTTCATCAGCTTGAAGAAGGGCAGCGCTCGTTCCCGTAGCTTGGAGATGAAGTGCCCCAACGCAGTCACGCGCCCAGTGAGCTTCTGCATTTCCCTGAGGGTTGTTGGCAGGCTCATGTCCTCGACCGCCTTGACCTTCTCTGGGTTGGCCTGGATGCCCCTATGGGATACGAGGAAACCCAGGAGCTTGCCGAAGGGGACTCCGAGCATGCACTTCTTCAGGTTGAGTCGTAGATCCACTTTGTTGAGGCTCACAAAGGTTTCCTCCAGGTCCTGAATCAGGGTTTTTGCTTTCCGAGACTTCACCATGATGTCATCGATATAAGCCTCAGCATTCCTCCCAAGCTGCCGGCCGAAGGCGATGTGCATCAGCCGCTGAAAGGTTGCACCTGTGTTGTGCAACCCAAATAGCATGCACGTATAGCAGTATACCCCACATGGGGTTAGGAAGGCTGTCTTCTCCACGTCTTCCACCGCCATCTTGATCTGATGATAGCCTGAGAAGGCATCCAGCAAGCACAACAGGTCACATTCTGCGGTGGAGTCGACGATCTGGTCAATGCGGGGGAGCAGAAATGGGTCCTGCGGGCAGGCTTTGTTGAGGTTGGTGAAGTCGACACACATGCGCTCCTCCCCCCTTCTTTGGCACGACAACAGGATTAGCTAGCCAATCGGGGTAGCGGACCTCGCGGATAACCCCTGCCGCTTCCAGTTTCCGGGTTTCTTGAATGATGAAAGCCTGTTTCTCAGTGGACTGCCTCCTTGCCTTCTGCTTCACGGGGCGTACGTTGGGGCACACGTTGAGGTGATGCTCGATCACATCTCTCGGGACTCCTGCTAACTGATCAGGTTCCCATGCGAACACCTTCTTGTTCGCACGCAGGAATCCGATCAGGGCCTTCTCCTGCTCGGGCTCGAGATTGGCCCCTATGGTGAAGGTGGCGCCGGTGGACCCGTCCTCGTCAATCAGTACTTGCTTGGTTTCCGCCTTGTCCTGGGTGAATAGCTGCTTCTTTATAGCTAGCGCAGGCCCCTTGGGCTCGAGGGCGTCGGTGCTGGTGGGCTGTGCCACCGCGGTAGCCCTGAAGGCCAGTCGGAGCACCTGCAGCACGTCCTTTGTATCCCCCAGCACGGTAAGGACACCACTGCTCCCGGGCATCTTCATGAGGTTGTACGCTGGGTGAGTCGCCGTCATGAACCAGGCCAAGGCCAGGTAGCCAAGGATGGCGTTGTACGGGAGGCCGATGGGGGCAATGTCGAAGTCGATCAGCTCCGTGCGGAAGTTGTCGTAGGTGCCGAAGGTCACCGGGAGGCGGATCTGCCCCAAAGAGGCGGTGGAGCCGGCTCCGACGCCTGTGAAGGGCCTGCTGGGTTGGAGCCGCTTCGGTGGTACTTGCAGGAGGCTGAAGGCCTCCACCGAGAGCACGTTGAGGCCGGCGCCACCGTCGATGAGGGTTCTGGTGACGGCCACTTGGCAGATGGTGGGGGTGCACAGCATTGGGAGCGCGCCCGAGCCGGAAGGGTTGAAGGGGATGTCACCTGAGTCGAAAATCAGATCAGCCTCGGGCGCCGCCCAGCCCAGGGGATCTTCTTGACGCTTGGAGGCTGCGCTGATCCGGCTAGTGAATGGCTTGATGTGGTGGCTCGAGGGCGGCGCTTGGGAGCCTCCTAGGAGGGCCGCGCCGACGGGCGGCGCTGGCGCGGCGAAACGGGCGAGGAAGAGGCCGCGCAGCTCTTCCCAAGAGGTCACGGAAGCCGTCGGTAGGTAGAAGAGCCACATGCGCGGGACACCGATGAGGGCCATGGGTAGCCAGTTAGCCATTACCCGGTCGTCGCCCCCGGCTCTAAGGACGGCCTCCTCGTACGCCAGAAGGAAAACCAGTGGGTTCGCCGCGCCGTCGTCGCGCGGCGGCATCTCGGGCTTGAACTTGCACGGCCATTGCACCTGCCCCAGGGTGGGGGCCAAGGCCGGAAGCCCCCTGGCCCCTGCGCGAGCGTCTGCTGCCGGGGCCGGCAGCGCGTCGTCCACCATGGGTGCAGAGCGTGGTGTTGACGGAGAGCGGGTCGTCGGAAGGAAGGAAGGATTCCGGCGCACCCCTGCCTGGCGCGCCAATTGTCGGATTTCGGGTTCTGGCAGACCCTTGAGGTTCGAACACTGGGGTGCGCACGGAGATCTCTCCCCTACCGATCTACGTCCGATCCTCTCGTGCAAACTGAGATGAAAACGATGAACAACACAAGGGACACGGGGTTTATACTGGTTCGGGCCACCGTTGTGGTGTAATACCCTACTCCAGTGTGTGGTGTGGTGGATTGCCTCAGGGGCTGATGATGAACAGTACAAAGGAAGAACAGCCTCGCGAGAGGTGTTCTTGAGCTGGTGCGATGAACTGCTTGGGTGAGTTCGACCGCCTCTCTATCTATCCTTGCCTCTTGATCAGATTAGACCAGATGCCTCTACTCTATGGTGGCTAGCTCTATTTATAGAGGCCCTGGGCCTCTCCCCGAAATAATGAGCAGGAAGGGAGCCAACTGTTGGCCATTTTGAAGGGGAACATCTAGTACGAGTTATCCTGACTAAAGGTGGTCTTCGGCTGCCAAAAGCTCTGGTGGTGATGCCGTCTTGGGCTCGATGGTGACCTCCGTCCGGCCGCCTGGCTGGTCTTGGTCTTGTTCAACTGGAATGGTAACCTTTGCCTGATACCATGGCCTGAGCTTGCCTCCTTTGCACCAAAGGAGAAACAAGGACTCTGCGCAGGCCGGCGCCCGCCTGGCGCCCGCCTGGCTTGATCGTCATGGCTTGCGTCATTGGATCCTCGCGAGGTCCCCTTGCATTGATCTCTCCGCCTCCTCACGAGCCTGCCTGATGAGGCCGCTCCTGAGGAAGCTCTATGTCATCCGCCCCGCGAGGCTTGGCCCCTCACGAGGGTCTTGAGCTTGTGTTGATGAAGATGGGCCACGCTGGGCCCCCGCTTGAGCCATGCTGCAGGCCGCAGGCAGGCAAGTCTGGGGACCCCCGTTCCCAGAACGCCGACACGAACAACCTTCGATAACCACATACTATTTCCATAACAACTCTAGCATCACCGAACCTTAAGTGTGTAGACCCTACGGGTTTGGGAACCATGCAGACATGACCGAGACATCTCTCCGACCAATAACCAACAGCGGGATCTGGATACCCATGTTGGCTCCCACATGTTCCATGATGATCTCATCGGATGAACCACGATGTCGAGGATTCAATCAATCCCGTATGCAATTCCCTTTGTCTATTGGTATGTTACTTGACCGAGATTCGATCATCGGTATCCCAATACCTCGTTCAATCTCGTTACCGGCAAGTCTCTTTACTCATTCCGGAACACATGATCCCGTGGCTAACTCCTTAGTCACATTGAGCTCGTTATGATGATGCATTACCGAGTGGGCCCAGAGATACATGTCTCTCGTACAGAGTGACAAATCCCAGTGTCGATTCGTGCCAACTCAACAGACACTTTCAGAGATACCTGTAGTGCACCTTTATAGCCACTCAGTTATGTTGTGATGTTTGGTACACCCAAAGCATTCCTACGATATCCAGGAGTTGCACAATCTCATGGTCTAAGGAAATGATACTTGACATTAGAAAAGCTTTAGCAAACGAGCTACACGATCTTGTGCTATGTTTAGGATTGGGTCTTCTTGTCCATCACATCATTCTCCTAATGATGTGATCCCATTATCAATGACATCCAATGTCCATGGTCAGGAAACCACGACCATCTATTGATTGACAAGATAATCAACTAGAGGCTTACTAGGGACATATTACGATGTATGTATTCACACATGTATTACGGTTTCCGGTTAATACAATTATAGCATGAACAATAGACAATTATCATGAATAAGGAAATATATTAATAACCAATTTATTATTGCCTCTAGGCCGTATTTCCAACACGGGGTGCTTGACATCTCCGACTCCCCCATTTCCCTCGGTGACGGTGCTTCCGCCGGGTCGATGGACCTCTGCGTTCGGGTGGAGGTATTCGCCACCGACACCGGCGCCTCTTCTTCGTCCAACGCTGCGAGGAAGGCCGCTGAAGCCAGAGTCACAGCGGATCGCGCCAATGTGCCCAACCCGCTGCACACCACGATGGAGAGCCTCTGCGTCCCCATTGCCACTGATGTCGATGCCTCCAATGCCGCCGAGACCCGGGCTCGGCTGGAAGAAGATCGCCAACGCCTGCTGGACCTGTCCGAGACGCTCGCTGCCACGCAACGCCGTCTGGACTCCGCTCAGCGGGAGCGCGACGCCGCCTACAGCTTCACGCCTACCACCGCTGAGCCAAGCCAGGTCGCCGATGTGCAGGCCCGGGCCGGCGCCATCGTCTGTGCCCTTGGCGGGGTCCCTCCCGTCTACGAGACCCCCATGAAGAATATGTGCGCCGCCCAAGCGGCTGCTGTCGGCCTGAACCAGCTACAGGGCGAGGACCCGAAGGACCGCCTGCAGCGAGTGAACGACCTCCTCGACGCGGCCAATGCGTAGTAGGACCGCCTCAACCAGCTCAACAAGCATGCGGGATCCAGCTCGCGCCACACTAATGACCCCGAGGACCAGCAGAACATGGCATCTTCGTCACCCGGCAAAGCTCATTCCGGCCGCACCCGGACCCAGCGAAACCACGCTCCGGCGACCGCCAGTGGCTTGGCCGACGATCCGGCCCCGAAAGACCGGCGTCGGCACGCTCCACTCCCACCACCCGGCCATCGTACGGCTTCCGCCGACCCGGCCCCTCGCGGCGCGGGCGCTAGCCGGCTAGGACCGCGTTCCATCGATGACACCGATGCTCGCCGCTGCCTCGACCAGCTCGCCATCTCCTTGGAGCTGGAGGAGAACAACGCAGTCGGGCCGGCTAGCTTCGGCCCGCGCATCCGAGACGAGCCCTTCCACAAAGGTTTCACGCTCCCTGCAACACCCCCTAGTATAATGGCACCGTCAATCCGGAGGACTGGCTAATCGACTACACCACCACCATCAGCATCGCGGGCGGCAACCGCCGCCTCGCCTTGTGCTACGCCCTGGTCATGCTCGAGGGCTCGGCTCACACGTGGTTGAACAACCTGCCGGCTGGCAGCATCAATGCGTGGGTCGACTTCGAGCAGGCCTTCATATGCAACTTCACCGGCACCTACAAGCGGGCCGGCCGCCCCAGCCAACTCACCATGTGCATGCAGGGGCTGACGGAGACCGGCCGTGAGTACCTCACACGCTGGACCAAGCTCTGGAACAGCTGCGAGGGCATCCACGAGGTCCAAGCCATCCTGTACTTCATAAGCGGTTGCCAGGATGGCACCCTCCTCAAGCACAAGCTCTTGCACTCTGAGCCGGCCACCATGGCCACGCTCATGATAACGGCGGACAAGTACGCCAACCTCGACTCCGCCATGAAGATCCAGGTGGCGCTGGACAAAGCCGGCAAGGCGAAGCCGGTTCCCCCTCCCAAGCCGGCTGGCGAGAACAACCACCAGCAAAACAACCAGCAGAACAACAAGCGCAAAGCTGACCAGCCGGCTCAGCGCTATGATGACCGCCCCGTCGCGGCCGCCAAACAGGAACCCGCGGCCGAGCCGGCCGCCAAACGCCGGCAAACCGGCAAGACGGCATGGCAACCTACCATGAGCTTCGAGGAGATGCTCGACGCTCCCTGCAAGCACCACAGCGGTGCAAGGCCGTCCACGCACATGCTCCGGCAATGTGCCATCACCAAGCGCATCATGAGGGGAGACATCCCACCTCCTCCGGCTCCGGCTCCAAGAGCAGGGCTGCTGCCTCCGCCTCCTTCACCCCAGCCTCCGTCTAACGGCGTGATGCGCGACGATGTCTGCCCCAACCAGAACGCGACCTACGTCGTCTTCACCAGCCTTGGTGATGACAAACGTAGCGAGCGCCTGCTCCGGCAGGATGTGAACACCGTCATCCTGGCTAAGCCGGAATACATGCATTTGTCGGAGCGCCCAGTCACCTGGACCCGGGAAGACCACCCGACCATCATGCCGAACCCGGTTGGCTACGCTCTTGTCCTCGACCACACCATTGTCGCGCCCCGGCACACATGCAAGTTCTCCCGGGTCCTCATCGATGGCGGCAGCTGATACGTCTCCAACGTATCTATAATTTTTTATTGTTCCATGCTATTATATTATCTGCTTTGGATGTTTTATATGCATTAATTTACCATTTTATATGATTTTTGGTACTAACCTATTAACCTAGAGCCTAGTGCTAGTTCCTGTTTTTCCTTGTTTTAGAGTTTTGCAGAAAAGGAATACCAAACGGAGTCCAAACGGAATGAAACTTTCGCGATGATTTTTCTTGGACTAGAAGACATCCAGAGGGCTTGGAGTGCACGTCAGGGAAGGCCACTAGATGGACACAAGGTCAGAGGGCGCGCCCAGGGGGGTAGGGCTCTCACCCCACCCTTGTGGGCCCCTCGTGACTCCACCGTCCTATTTGTTCCACCTATATATTCTTAGATATCCCCAAAACTTCCAGGGGAGCCACGAAACCACTTATTCACCGCCGCAACCTTATGTACCCGTGAGATCCCATCTAGGGGCCTTTTCCGGCGTCCTACCGAAGGGGGATTCGATAACGGAGGGCTTCTACATCAACACCATTGCCTCTCCGATGAAGCGTGAGTTGTTTACCACAGACCTTCGGGTCCATAGCTAGTAGCTAGATGGCTTCTTCTCTCTCTTTGATTCTCAATATCATGTTCTCCTCGATGTTCTTGGAGATCTATTCGATGTAATACTCTTTTGTGGTGTGTTTGCCGAGATCCGATGAATTGTGGATTTATGATCAGCTTATCTATGAATATTATTTGAATCTGCTCTGAATTCTTTTATGAATGATTTGATATCTTTGCAAGTGTCTTCGAACTATCGATTTGGTTTGTCCAACTAGATTGGTTTTTCTTGCAATGGGAGAAGTGCTTAGCTTTTGGGTTGTCTTGTAGTGCTCGATCCTAGTGACAGAAGGGGAACTGACACGTATTGTATTGTTGCCATCGAGGATAAAAATATGGGGTTTTCATCATATTGCTTGAGTTAATTCATCTACATCATGTTATATTTCTTAATGCATTACTCTGTTCTTTATGAACTCAGTACTCTAGATTCATGCTAGATAGCGGTCGATGTGTCGAGTAATAGTAGTAGATGCAGGTAGGAGTCGGTCTACTTGATACATACGTGATGCCTATATTCATGAGCATTGCCTTAGATATCGTCATAACTTTGCACTTTTCTATCAATTGCTCGACAGTAATTTTTTCACCCATCATAATATTTTCTATCTTGAGAGAAGCCTCTAGTGAAACCTATGGCCCCCGGGTCTATTTTCCATCATATAAGCTTCCGATCTACAATTTTAGTTTCCTATTTTCTTCTTGGCAATCTTTTACTTTCCATTCCATAAACCAAAAATATTACTTTACCCTTTATCCATCTATATTAGATCTCACTTTGCAAATAACCGTGAAGGGATTGACAACCCCTTTATCGCGTTGGGTGCATGTTGGTGTTTATTTGTGCAGGTATTCGGTGGCTTGCATGTTGTCTTCTACTGGATTGATACCTTGGTTCTCAAAAGCTGAGGGAAATACTTACTCTACTTTGCTGCATCACCCTTTCCTCTTCAAGGGAAAAACCAACACAAGCTCAAGATGTAGCAGGAAGAATTTCTAGCACCGTTGCCGGGGAGATCTATGCTGTGCCGAGACATACCAAGTACCCATCATAAACTCTCATCCCTCGCATTACATTATTCGCCATTCACCTCTCGTTTCCTCTCCCCTACTTCTAAAACGATTTTCGAAAAGACTCGCCTTTTCTTCGCCCCTCTTCCATTCGTCTCCTTTGTTTGCTTTTTGTGTGTGTTAGATTTCGGGTTCCGGCAAAACCCTTGAGGTTCGAACACTGGGGTGCGCACAGAGATCTCTCCTCCTCTGTAGCTCGCATGCTTCGTAGGATCTCATGGCCTAGCTCGACGAACCCAAAGAACGAGGGACACAAGATTTATATTGGTTCGGGCCACCATTGTGGTGTAATACCCTACTCTAGTGTGGTGTGGTGGATTGCCTCTTGGGCTGAGGATGAATAGTTACAAGCGAAGAACAACCTCCTGAGGAGAGGTGTTCTTGTGCTTGGTGAACTTGTGTGGTAGAGGATGGTCTCTCTATGATCCATGATCCTCTCTGGCTATCAAATGCATCACTCACTACAAAAAATACACTTCTGTGATGATACGTGTTTGCCACAGTAGGTCGCGTTTTTTGTCATGCATGTACATCCATGACGATTTTATGACAGAATCAAGATAGTCATACTTGTGTTGTCGTAGAAGTGTTCCATGACATTACCAAAATTATCATCACGGAAGTGTCCACTTCCATGACGATAAATCGTGCGTCACAGAAGTGCTTTCATCAAGGGTGACCGACACGTGGCATCCACCATAACGGAACGCCGTTAAGCTATCGGGTCGGATTTTGGATCCGATAACCCGTTAATAGCCCTGACCAATGGGAAATTTCCACGTGTAAAATTCTGATTGGCCGAAGGGAACACCTGTCAGCACGTCAGTGGGCCAGATGTCGCCCGTCCACTGGAGGAGACATGCCTATGATACGTCGACACGTGGCTGGGCCGAACAGAGGCCCATATAGGTTAAAAAGGCCGGCCCAGTCAAAGGCACGTAGAACTTAATCAGGTACTAGTGGGCCAGCCCAATAACGGCCTGCTTAATAAAATTTACGGCCCGAAGCCAGATCTGGCCCGTTAATTGTAAGCCCAATATTTGGGCCCATTTACGGCCCGAAGCCAGATCTGGCCCGTTAATTGTTCACCCAATATTTGGGCCCAATTGCGGCCCGAAGCCAGATCTGGCCCGTTAATTGTTCGCCGAATATTTGGGCCCAACTACAGCCCAGTGACTTTCGGCCTGTTAGAGGCCTGATGTAGACATGGGCCCATTTCAGCCCAGTGTGACTTTTGGCCTGGGAATGGCCCGTGCTGCCCATGGGCCATATATGGTCCGACGGGACATCGGGCCCACTAATGGCCCGTGCTAAAGGTGGCAACAGTTAAGCCCAACGTGACTTTGGGCCTGTTAAAGGCCTGTCGCGTAATTCGGCCCGTTGATGCCTGTGCTAAGCTTTCGGCCTCTTAAAGGCCCATGATATCAGTGGGCCAACTAAGGCCCGAGATATGTTTTGGTCTGGTAACGGCCCGTGAGCTAACTGGGCCCAAAACGGCCCGGTCTACATTTTGGCCTGCTGAAGGCTCGTCGACGACTAGTGAAAATTGAGGCCCACCATGCATTTTGGCCTGCTAAAGGCCCGTGGTTTCATCTCGGCAGTAACAGGCCAGTACAATATTCAGCCTGTTAATGGCCCAACGCTACCTGGGCCAAACTAAGCGCTGGGTCGACAAAAGGCCCAACTAAAATATAGGCTGGTGTAAGTTTGGGCCTGGCGCAATGTGTGAAGGCCCCAATCATTCGGGCCCAAGAAAGACGCAGGCCGGCCCAATTGTGGCCCGCTAAAAACCTGGCCCGTTAGAGTCGAATGTTTTGGTCTGGTCGACTACATCTGATTTTTTTCAGATAGCGAATGATGGCAGTAACTAGTAGGAATTAAGAACAAACCTACTCTATACAATAAAGAAATTACAGCATAGTAACTAAGAATAAACCTACACTATACAATAAAGAATTTATGGTATATTACATCCACTAGGCATCAAAGTTCGCCACCAGTGATCATAAAGCGTAACGAAGAAGCAGATTACAAAAACTGGGCACCATTGCAGCGTAACAAAATAATACTGAACCGAGACCACTTCCAAGATAGTTCAAGAAAGGTTATCCTTGCGTGGGAACTGTTGCGCAAGCTGCTAAGCAAGGCGGTGAGACCGGCCTAGCATGTCGGTCATAGCTTCCAGGTGTAGCTATTTAGCGATGAGGTTCTCATTGGTGTTCTCTGCAATCTTTCTTAGAGATAGGACTTCAAGTCGAAGTTGAGTTGCAGAATGCCTTTCTGCTAGAACTTGGGACTGAAGAAGTCGAACTGATTCAGACAACGAATTCTATGAGCTTGTATGACGGTTAGTCTCAAGTAACTTGAACACTGCATCAAGACAAGACTTTGGGGTTGTCTCGCTATCTTCAAGATGTTTTGCCTTCTTTGCTACAATATATGTTGGGTTTGTCTCATAGCCTTCAGCAGACTTGTGCATGCCATTAGGCATATCACCCTGAAACAAAGCAGAGAGATGACAGGTTTTGCACGTGTATAAACAAAGATGATAACTGTTCTGTCAATTCTATCCAATTTCAAATTAGAAAATAAAGAGTACGTTCAAAATATCAATAGCATAATTTGGCATTGTTCATAATGCGGGGAGCTTCACCACACTACTGGATTACCATGTCAACATAACAAGCATAGATGAAGGGCAAAGAAAATCATTGTATCTATTTTGGATAATGTGCATGGCATGTTGTTCATATCATCAGCCACATCAGTAAGATAAAACAGGAGATGACAAGGTGCAAACGTGGGCTGCTTCACCACACACTAGATTATAGATCCACAAAAACAAGCATACATATAGGGAGTATTAAGTAATGTGCATGGTATGAATAAGGAATTTGGTTTTACAAGTAAAACTTAGAACTTACGGTTCTTACGAACATGCATTTTGGTAGAAACAACAAACTAAACAGCAGTAAACGATAGGGAGTATGAGCAAATTAAACAGCAGTTGAGGATAAAGGCTTTAGAAGGACTGACTTACATTAACAGTTAACACCAGCTTTATAATGCCCTTCTCCATGTCAAGGGAAGGATAACTCAAGAATTTCAGCACAGAATCTTCTTCATAAGCATTGCCTATACTCTACATTTTGTAGAGAGTGATTATAGATATGATAATACTGGAAGGGATAGAGGATAATGAAGATAAGATGCAGATTGATGCTACATAATCAACTACCAATCCCTGGAAGTACAAGCGTTACAGGAAAAAATTTACTGACAAGAGAAATGGGCTACACTTCTGCACTGGCATTGTCTGTGTATTCTACTTGTTGGTAAGATTAAATATAGATCTGATATTTTTTAGTAAATGGTGGGCGAGGGAGATAAGATGCAGAATGCTACAAAATGAACCAATCCCTCTTCCCATAATACAAGAGTGTTTTGAACACTGGTGTACTGTACAAAACGTTCTTATATTATGGGACGGAGGGAGTAGCTATTAATGTAAGTACAGTGATGGACCACGTTCAGTCCTTACAAGAGGACTGTAGAGCTAAACCTCTTCAAAAGCATTGGGTTGATTCTAAATTTATGTAAGAGTCCATACGTATCTTATAATGTCCACCAAATGGACAATTACGAGGCTAACATGTGCAGTGATGCTACATAATCAAACAACTATGAAAGTAAGTATGATCATACAGGGCAAGAGGTACTCACAAGAGCAATGCAGTGTGCAGTATAGTTGTGAGATTCTGTGGTCCCTTGAGAACGAATGTTCTTCTGCTAACAGTTTTCGTACAAGTGAGACATTAAGGCAAATGCAGAAATGTAGTTCAAATTGTGATGTGATATCATAGACAGTACCTTACGCTGCAGTCGAGACCAATGTGTAACAAGATTATTCCAGTCACCGTCGGATAAATGTAGCACCGGAGACTTTACAGAAATTTCGTTCAGAGGCTGGCCATTGAAGTGCGCTTGCCTCAGGTAGGAACGATACTTCATCAACGAGTGCTTGAAAAGCGCAACCAACCCTTGCTCGTCATCGCAATCGAGTTTGCTCCTCGCCTATTTAAAAGAATGAAATCTTGTGTCCTCTGTCAGCAGAAACATATGCAGTAATGACCATGAATAACATTAGTACATTACTTACGCGTAAGTTGCGGAGGAAGACTAGAAATTGTTCTTTGTCTGCGGTATAATCTTTCCATGAAGGAAAGATGTGCACAAAGTTCCTAACAACAACATAAGCTTCGTCTTCTAAACTGGGAAGAAATGGAACAGGGGTCCTATTTGCTGCAATTGGGGCTCTCTCTGGTTCGAAATGGATTTGGCGACTGGATTTGGTGTACTCTTTGTTGGAATGGGGGTTTTGTGTCGTACAGCTGGTGCTATGTCAACTGGCATAATCATACTGTTTGCTGCAGTTTGGGTCTGCTGAGTTGGGGCATCAGAAATGACCAGTGTAGTAGGGCTAGAGTCTGCTAGAGTTGGGGTATTTTGTGGGTCAGGTGATATTGCAACTACACCTAATGGGCTATTTGATTTATCGGGTGCCACTCCCTTTTCCAAATACTTTGCTTGTGCTCCTCCACGATCAGCAATCGCCCTCTTCCTTTTGAATGTCTGATACACAAGAACAACATTTGAATGGATAAATATGGTATGATGACAGATGGAATATGTACTAAAAATGGATAGGCCCGGCATATTCACATACACGATGTGTAAACTAAGCTAATGGCAATTCAACAAAGTAGAAGCAATGCAAAGCATTAGTTGCAAGATATGTGCGAGCAATGTAACCTTGGAAAGTTAGATCAAGTACCTTGATGGGTGAATAAGATAGGGCATCTTCCTCTGACTCCTCCACTAGGGAGCTACATTGACTTAGGTCTCCCTCTAGCTCAGAATCACTGTTAGGATCATATTCTGAGCATGAATCTGTAGGTGGAGAGCATTTGCATTGCATTGCATCCAGACTTGATTTCAGTCCCTTAATGCCAAGTTTGACAGCCATGGCATTGTTCTGCTTTATTCTTTTCATGCGCGCAAGCTCATAATCATTATGATGCTGTTCAGAATCTGATATTCATGAAAACATAAAAAGTAGTCAGATTATCTATGGAATGCATTGCAGATTCAACTTGGAGAGTGTCTCCCTATAAACCCCTGCATATGCAAAGTTCACCTCCCCAACCATGCTGACCAGACCACACACAGAAATACAAACCCCTTATGTCTCTATAACAGTCAGGCACACATTTCAAAACTGAAGTAGGGACATTAGAATCATATGAAATTCGTATTTGAACAAATAAACTAAGCAATTATGAGTGGCGTAATGTTTAGCTTCAAGGGTGGAGTGTTGGTAGTGCGACACAAAGAAAGTAGGCAGATTGAATTCCATGTAAAAGATCGAAACCTATGTAAAAGCTGGAAATAACACTTTCTTTCTATACAATGCAGTGTTCGTTACCCACACATGATGGAAGAGATCCCATAGAGAAATACTATTCACTCATGTCTACGATTCCAGTATTTGGAAACAGGGTGGTCCACCCTAAAAGAATATTGACAACATATATGACAAGGCAAGCATAGATGTAGTGAATCAATCATTTACTTGTGAGCTTACTAGGACAAGTATGCAGAATTGTAACTGCAGTAAGAGACCATCCAAAATCTGAATGAAGAAGTTTGTCTAGCACTTATTGTTTGCAACTAATCGACGTGAATAATTGGATATTGTATCGAATGAGTAAGAAAGGAAAGTAAAATCTTCAACAAAACTGGCTTGCAGTAGTAATCTGGGTTAATGTCACTATGACCAACAATCCAAAATGACTAGTTTCTGTTCCGAGGGCCGGAATTTTGAAAACCCTGTGAACTTTAGAGGTACTAAAGATTACCGAAATACATCTGAACCATTAAGTGTAGGTAGCACTGAGCACACAACAAACCCTAATGACAGTCCTGTCTAATGAGTAATGAATCAATTAGAAAATGGGTGATGAGGAGTGGCTGCTGAGTGTTGAGGACGTATCTCAGGATAAATCGGGTTGGCTTGGTGGGTGCTGCATGCCTGAGCCCTGAACGGACTGGGAAGGCAGGCACAGCGGCACGCCCGGGCAGCGGTGACGCTGTTGGGCGAGCGGCTCCTGGCCTCCTGTTAGTCCGGCGTCTCCTCCTAGAGTCATGCCGTCCGGGGACGGAAAGTCACCGGCGAGGCAGGCGGCTGGGGGCGAGTACAGATCGGAAGCGCGCAACAAAATAGAGGGGAATCGGGGCCTGGGACAACCCAAAATCCCAGGGTGGGCGGCCCACCGTGGGCACCCTATAGAGATACACACCCGAGCAGCGAACATGCATTTTCGAAACTAATTTAGGAACATTTAGCTGACCAATTAAACAACTCTATTTTAATAATATCAGATTCGTATTTGAACAACTAAGCTTGTTTAGCTTGATGGGTGGAGAAGTGTTATTATGACACAAAGCACGTATTCTGATCGTATAGTGATCATAAAAGGGGGAAACTCTAAGCATATTTTTTAGCAAAAGAGGGTTTCCCCTCTGATTTCTATTAAAGAAACCACCACAGAACCAACATGATCAATTAAACCCTAAGCATGATCAATTAAACCATATTATGGCTGTGCCATGGCAGATTTGAAGCTGCAAACTGGAGAAATGATATTTAGCATCCATTGTTTGCTTCAAACTAAGAACTAAATTCTAAGAGCTGAAAAGAAAGTAGAGTAACCAAGTTGCGATCTATTTTCTGGTTGAGATCAAAAAGTTGAGGAGATATGAAGTACCACCTCTCTTGCGGCGCCGTGTAGGCATCGGGGGTGTGATGGCTGTTGGTGGCATTGAAGCAAATATGCGACGGTAGACGGGTGCATCGGGGGATAAGTCCCGTTGCGGTGGAAGAGAAGGTCGCCTGAGCGGCCCCGGCAAAGAGGACGACGGCTCCGATGAAGCAAGAGTACGTGATGCAAGGCTATTGGTCCGTCGCCGTGGATGAGAAACGTCCATCTCTAGCAGTGGACGACGCGGTCTTGGTAGGTGCTCCGGCATGGTGGAGGACGGTGGCGATGGATGTGGTGGAGGACGGCGGCGATGGATGGGGTGTCGAATGAAGGCTGGTGTCGCGATGGGGTGTTCTAGCGCGGACGGTGTATGAATGGGAAAATGGAGGGAGAGGTCTGGGGAACCATGTTTTTGGGACGCGCCTGTCTGAAATATGGGAAAGTTACGAACTTAGCCCCCGTTTAAAATTTGGACGTCTCGTCGGTTGGGGCTCGCATCTTGCCAATATTTGCCCAGAGGGATTTCGGGCGAGGAGAGGGTGGTTGGCGCCCATGGTTGGCGCCCACGGTGTATGAACAGGGCTGACATGTAGGGTGGTTGTGTCACGTCTAAGTGAAGTTACAAACCTGCCCATATTGAAAATATTTTCCTACATCGATTTCGGCCAAGTCGAGTTTGTTTTGCCGCCCATCGTGTATGAATGGGGAATGGAGGGAGAAACAGAGGTCTTTCAGACGAGCTTGAATCAAGTGAGTTTTGCCGCCCATGTTTGACGCCCACCGTGTCGGAATGGGCTCAGAGGCGGTCGTGTCACGTCTAATTGAAGTTACTAACCTACCCCTATTTAGAGCAGTGGAAATCGGGCTGATGGATTGGTCGTGTAATGGGTAGACAGTAATTTCCATCTCCCAAACACTTGGCTTCGGGCAGCTAACATGGGAGTGGACATTTTGCTGCTTCTTTCGAATTTTGGGACAATAAGCATCCATGTTTACCCTGGCAACTAAATTCAAATCCATTTTGTATTCCTATATGAATCCTTATAAATCATTCTATGTGTTTTTATATATCTTCAAAAGGACAATAAAGATGTATTCCACTGTCATTTATGAATATGGTTTACAAATGCCGATACTCAAATTCAGAAACTAGAATCCAGTTTAAGGTGAATTCGAGTATTTGGAACACTTCATGTCCAACTCAAATGTCACACGCAGCATAATGTGTACTCCCATTTAGATATGTACACAAGCGATGTATCAAGATTCAAATACCGAGTCAATCAACCAAGAATGTACATAACTAACAGACATATAAACACTTATAGAGTATATGGATCAATAATATCTACTAACATACATAAGCCAGGCCGCTGTACTTTTTTTTTGGCTACAACAACATCCTTTTTTAGCCAACATCTTGGCCCTTCCGATGCGTGCCACTTATGGTCCATCTATACTACTACTATTGCTGAATGCACATTCAGCCCGATTGGCATATTTGTAGGTCTGGCACAGCAATCCAAATGAAATGTCTCCGAGTCTTATCAATTAATACAGACTTGTGCTCAAATAAAATTACAAACCAAAAAAGAAAAAAGAAAATTATTACATGATCTCTAAAACAAATGGTTTGATTGATTACATGAACAGACAACACAAAGGTTATTCAACTATGGAAAGAACATTTCACCTATGATTTACCAAGTACGAATTTAATTTCCTTTTTTCCTTCAGGACCTTAACAATCTCGTCAGTCTTAGCTTGCTTTGTTTTGAAATCCACCAAATATTTAATGGTTGTCTTGAGTACTGCTTGTGATTGTGTTGTTTGCTTCCTCAACATGTCAACTTCATCTCTAAGTGCAGAAGTAGAATCTCTTTCTACCACTAGTTTAGCCTCTAGAGCATCAGCAGTTGGCAATTCATAATGCATGATTGGGCCGGTGCCACTGCTGTGGGATGATGCAACATCCATGGGGACCTCGCTCTTTGATCTTGGGCTAACCAGTTTTGCCATTAAAGTTCCGATTGGATTCAGAAAAGTTGAAGTTAGCAAGACATCTCAACTAGGAGTTATAATAGCAAACCAGTTAAACAAACAAGGAATTAAAGAGTTTCAATTGGATGCTGAAAAGCAGTTATTAACATCATTGTAACCCGCTGTTGCAGCAGCAAAGCAGTTAAACAAACAAGTAGATATTTAAGTTAAGGCAAACAGGTAATTCTTAACAGTAAGTATCAAACACATAGATAGGCGCAGTCTACAATATGATTAACAGGCTGTGCCATTATGTAATCGGTAGCAAACTAAATTAAGCCAAGCAACGTAATTGAATTTTTTTGCAATAAGTGGCTAACTAAAATTCCGAAAAGTAGGTAACTGAACTTATGCTAGTTCTTTGTACAGGCACACTGCAACTTCTTTTTCACTTACAAGGTTGTACGAAGGAGTCCATGGCATCAATTGCTTGGATACGCAGTCCCAATACTTCTTTCTTCCCACACTGCATGGGTAAGTTGAATGGTTAATCTGGTAAGATGGTGCGTCCTTGATATGTTATATGAGGACGTGTAGTCAAACTAGTTGTAGCCAAACACATCACACTGGCTTTTACTGTATATTTCATGCGATTACTTTTGGCATACCGAGATCTAAGCAATCTACAATAGGATGAAAAGACTGGCATCCTTCACATTATTGGCGAACTCAGTTCATAGAAACAAGCAATTCAACCATTCTATGGGTAAATCAATAGCACAACTGGAATATTTTTCACTATTCAATCATACACCCAAAAAGGGGCGACGCCACCATAGGGGCTGGTATGGGCGGCCGCCTCAGGTGGCTGGAAAGTGTGCACCTAGTTTGAGTCGTCCAGGTTGGCCCACGCTAGTTTTGTTCGTCCCAACGCACGAGCAGGCAATGTAAAAAATGAAGAAAAATGTTTCAATTTGGATGGGCCAATAACATAAGTGCAAGGCAGACCCTATAGCAGGCTCGTGGCCCAAACGAGCGCCTCCCATATCGATCGAAGCAGGAAAAATCCCAATTCATTCGCTCCAGCCTCCAGTCTGGTTCGCTCCTAACCCAGCCACCGTTGGACAGACTGACACAGCACTTCCTCGTGCCCTCGTTGGAGGTCGGTCGTCGGGCTTCAAGCGAACAAAAGGACAAGAAGATAAAGATCCAACCCTGGGTGTAGCCTGCGTGAGAGGCAGCGGCAGCAGCACGGGCATGGCATCGAGCTCGCGCAAATGGACAGTCGCAGCTTGCAAGAGTAGCATGCGCAACGGGCAGGTACATCACATCACTGATTATATCAAATTCAACTCTTCAATTTCTGGCCAATAGTTAAACCTGACGGTGTTGTAAAACTGCTTGTATGTAGGGAATCTATGAGAAAATGAAACCAATTTCTACTTATTTTATAACTCCCCCAATCAATACTAAACTAACTGAATCTGATGTATCTAATCAAGTTTCCGATGCAAACATACAAGCTCATGTTGTTCTTAAGCCTGAAGTGTCTAATGAACATACTGCTAATGAAGGATTTGATGCAAACATTTTACATGCTCCTGGTGATGAACATATAGTGTCTAATGAGGGATCTAATGCAAGCATTTTGCAAGCTCATTGAAGGATTTAGTGTCTAATGATGATCTACCATGTTGAGAGAGACAGAGATTTGCAGGCATTGATGACAAGCAAATTGTAGTGCATTTTCATAGCTTGAGGAAATGTCGAGGCCATCTACCAGAAAGTCCCCGTATCATGACAACATAGCATAAATACTTTTCTAATATGTTGTTTGAAACTATTGGCATACTTGTGCAGGATAGATATATTGATATGCAGTTTGCGCACTGGTTATACGTGCAATTACACTTCGATATTTTCAGCCAGAGAACGAATAATTCAAGCATGTACAGACCATGTTTGTAGTCCTTGTACACCATGTTGCATTTTGTGTTTTTTGGTGCTTGCATCATTTAGTGTTTATAATCTGAACTACTTTGGATCATTAGCTGGTTTTCAAAGTGCATGTAGCTTCACATTTCTCAAGTTATGTTGATTTCCGGAGTGCAAGTGCCTTCGTATTTTTTAAGTTAAATGTTCGCCCCTGGTAACTTGAATTCCTGGATCAGCCACTGCACACAAATCATACATTAATGCCAGTACGAATTAAATGAAATGCAGGGACTTACGCTAGCTCGTTGTACAGGCTCACTGCAGCTCTGCTTGCGCTTGGGATGTTCCATGTACAAGTCCATGTTACCACTTTCTTGGATGTGCAGGCCTTGTGCTACTTGCATCCCCCTCTACATTTTTGACACGGCGAATGGTTGATCAAATAAGAGGAATCGACCTTGATGTTGTACCGGAGGACAAATACTTAAAAGGTTATATGGGTGTGCAGGATGTGTACCAAATCCCGTAGCGCCGTCATGCTTCGCTAAAAAAATGGATTTGCTTGTTTCAGATGATATCTCCAGAATAAATAAGAGTTAAAGTCAGAGTTGCATAGGCGTGTAAACTAAGAGAGCAGTGAAAGGATATCCAAACATCATCGGAACAGTGCACAAGGGAGTGATGTGTGGATACCTAGTTCGGGCCGGCGTTTGGGCATGCTCGCCTAGCTAGAGTGCGGGTCACTTCAGAGTCGTTGAGGGTGATGCGTTGGCGTTGGTGATAAATTGAGTCAATGTCAACTTTTCAAAACTTAGTATGGCACGAACTCCAAATTATTACCCGTATGCCTAGTCCTCGGTTCAAATCTTACGATGTACACTGAATTGAAACATTGATATTAAGTCTCGTACTATGTACATTCAAATGTTGTTTT